>NC_053500.1:127495139-127740139 GCF_905171775.1 Rana temporaria
TCCTGTAGGCGACTAAGCTTAATCGCCTTCAGGAAGTGGCTGCTGTAGGCGATCGCCTAGGACACGTCACAGGTCCTAGGCGATCTCCTGGCCAATTACACGGCGCGGCGCCGGGCCGCGCGCGCATGCGCAGTGCCGCTCGCGCATGCGCAGTGCCGCTCGCGCATGCGCAGTGGGTGCCCGGCCGTGAAGCCGAAAGCTGTCAAGGCCGGGTGCCCACACTGAAGATGAAGACGCCGGCCGGGGAGGGGGGGAGAGGAGAGGAGCGAAGCCCCGGCCGGCGCGTCGCTGGAGCAGGTAAGTGCCTGTTTATTAAAAGCCAGCAGCTACACTTTTTGTTGCTGCTGACTTTTAATAAACATAAAAATGGCTGGAACTCCCCTTTAAGAGGGCTCCATTCACTTCCATTGATTTTCTCAACCACGAGACTTGGGAAAACTTCAAGTCGGGTTTCCTAGGTAGCCCCTGTGTGAACCAGCTCTAAATGAAACATTTGTACATCTGCGATTTGTAAAACGTAGCTCTGCAAGTGCAAAATGGTGACTTCAGTCTAAATCCAATGTGCGTATACAGGTGAAAAGCTAAACAAGGAAAACCAATAGGCTGCCAAAAAAAAACAAAAAAAAACAAAAAACACTCAGCTGTATAATTTCTACCGTTTTTTCCTGAAAACTGCAAAAAGATAAGATTCCATGCCAAAGTATTGCAGAGATTTCCAGCAATGCACAATATAGGAAAGGCAACCTGCAGCATTGTACCATCATTAGCAGACATCACACCTATGGCTGGGTTCACACTACTACACTACTTTCATCCTACTTTGCTCTGTGTTCAATGTTTCCCTATGAGAGCGTCTTGTAGCGTCCTACACAAGTCGGTCCTACTTTGAAAATGTTTCCTGTACTACTTTTGGTCCTACATTGATCCTACTTCAGGCCCATTGAATATCATTGAAGTCGGACCAAAGTAGTATCCTGTTCATGAAAGTAGGATGGATGTAGGACCAATGTAGGATAAATGTAGGACCAATGTAGCAGAGCAAAGTAGGATCAAAGTAGTGTAGTAGTGTGAACCCAGCCTATGGCTACTCTGATCTCAGTTAGGAAACCATTGACACCTGTAACTTCTCTGAAAGTCTAAGGCAAAGCTAAACAAGACTAATCAATACAAACCAAGAGCAGCGAGACAGATAAGTGTTAAAGTGAAACTGCAATCTTAACAACCCCCCCATGCAAGGACAAACCGGAAGCCAGGACCCGGAGGTGACTAGAAAGCGCCTCGACGCAAGTTTTGTTTTACGTCATCAGAAAGCGTCGTAATAGCATGGTGCATTCCTCCCTATGCTTTGCATGATAAAAGATGGTGCACCCAATGTGGAATAACTGGGGCTTTTTGTCCATTGAGTAACTTACAGATGACAAATATGAACCAATTATATAGTCTGGTGGTTTAAAGTGATTCTACACTGGTGCTCTGGCAAACCGTCTAACGCGCCTTTTGCCACTGTGAGAAAGGTGGGCTCCAACACCCAGACGCTACACATATGCGCCCAATGGTCTTCTACAGGGTTTCTCCAACCAGATTTTCCAGGTCACTGACAGATTTTTATAGGTAAACATAAAAGTCACGACAGGACAGAGAAAATCATAATTTAGTTCAGATTTCTTTGTTACACGTATTGGTCTAGGAAACGCAAATTTTCAGTACAAAATACACTAAAATTTATTTTAGGGCACACAAACAAAAACTATATATATAAATAATCCTAAAAAAAGTAAATGTCAAATTAAATGTTAAACCATAAAAAAAAAAAAAAAAACAATTTTCTAAAACGGCCACTATTCCATATTTTTACCATTAGCTCCTTCTGTGGTCCTTGATGCTGTTAACCTGCTCCTCCTCAAATTCCACTACCTTGTCCTCCAAGATTATGCGCTTTCCTGGTTCTCCCATCACAGCGCTTCTTCAGCGTTACCTACAACTCCGTCTCCTCCTCTTCACTTGCTTTCTGTAAGGGTCCCCTTTCCCCAAGTTAGTTCTTGGACCCCTTGTCTGCGCCATCTACACCTCCTCTCGATAAGCTCCCTCGGCTCACTCCTTCGGTAGTCTCTTGCATTACTGACATACTATATCAACATGGATGTCACATCACTTCCTCAAACTAAACCTTCCTAAAACCGAACTTGTAATATCCCCCCTCCATATCCTCCTCCCTGGCTTTTCCCATAAAAAACAATTCAACTATCAGTCCCTCCTCTCAAGCCAGGTTATTGGGTATAATCCTAGACTCTGACCTGTCCTTTCAACCCCAAATGCAAATGACTATCAAAAGATTGTAAACTTCATCTCCCCGACATCTCAAATGTTGCCCTTTTACCACTTGCCTATTGGGCACTTTTACCCCATTCCTGCCCAGTCCAATTTTCAGCGTGGTCACACTTTGAATGACAATTGTGAAGTCACGAATATGAAATTTGAATTTTTCTCACACAAAAAAGAGCTTTCTTAGGATAGAAAATGTAATCACCGAGTTTATTTTTTGCCTAACAAATGAATAAAAAAAATAATTTATAAACATAAATAAAATAGGTGACAGGGGAGGGAGCTTCAGCTGATTGACAGACTCAGCTCTGTTCCTGTCTGCTGTGTGGGGTTGGGAGGTGTGTCCCTTCCCTCTAATCGGTTGTCAGCTCTCCTCACTGAGCTCTGCAGACCATTTCAGGTCACCACCCCCCTTTTCCCCCGAAACCTCAAGTGTTATGAATTCTGGACTTTAAATGGATGTGGAGAAGACTGCAGATAAACAGGTACAACTCATGCAAGAGGATTTGTTTCATCTTTGTGTAACACCTGTGGCCAGTCACTTCACTGGGTATATGGAAGGGTTGACGACCACTAAAATTAATTATTTTTTACAAACACGCCTGCAAATTATTGATCATGGGAACAATATCATGCTCCTGCACACACTTTCCCCAGCTTTTAACCTGTACCTCTGTATGGCCTTTTAGTTTGAAAGCTTTAGAAGGAGTGAATAGACTTACAAACACGCAGATCAGCACTTTCATAAGCGGTATGCCTTGATGGCAGACGTGACTTGTAGCTTCACAGATGGCCGAGATCGGAGAGGGCTGCTGAAACATGTTACGCCCTAAAGACAGGTGCAACTTGTCACGTGTTCAAAAGGTGAACTTAATTAAAAAAAGAAGACCTAAAAAAAATCAGCCTGCTCTGTTTGTGCAGTGCTATACTCCAATGAGCCATAACATTATGACCACCCCCCATAACCATTCAAGGCATGGACTTCACTAGACCTCTGAAGGCGTTTTGTAGTATCCGACACTAAGCCATCCCTAGTAGATACTTTAAGTCCTGTAAATTGTGAGGTGGGGCCTCCATAAATCGGACTCATCTTTCCAGCACATGCCACAGATGCTCAACTGGATTGAAATCTGGATAATTAGGAGACCAAGTCAAGACTTCAAACGTGTGGTTTCTCAAACCATTCTTGAATTCTTTAGACCAGGCCACCTCCTGCCACTGCTTCTTGGTCCAGTTCTGATGCTCAAGTGCCCACTGTAGGCACTTCTGGCTGTGGACATGGGTCAGCATGGACAGCCCGACTGATCTTTGACTATGCAGCCCAAACTGACGAACTCCGTTATTACACCTTTCTATTGGAACCAGCATTAATGGTTTCAGCAATTGGCTCTTCTAATGGCTCTAGCTACACGGGCCAGCCTTCACTCTCCACATGCATCAATGAGAGCCTTGGCCGCCCATGACCCTGTTGCTGGTTTTCCTTTTTTGGACCACGTTCCGTAGGTCCTGACCTCTGCAAACTGGGATCAGCCCACAGGGGCTGCAGCCATTACAATTTGGCCTCGTCAAAAGTCGGTCACATCCTTACACTTGCCCATTTGTTCTGCTTTCAACTTCTACTGCAGGGAAAAGTTTCACTTGCTGCTTAACATATCCCACTCACTTTGATGCCAAGATAGTCAATGTTATTCACTTTCCCAGTCAATGGTCATAATGTTCTTGCTGATCAGTGTATATTGCCCATAGTTGGAAACTGAGATGGTTTAGATTTAAAGGAGTTGGAAAAGGCAGAAGTTTTATGGGTAAAAAAAATCTTGTGCCTTTACAACCACTTTAATGTACATGGGGCAGGGAAAGATCAATCCTTTAACCCAGTGGCCCTTAACCCTGTCCTCAGGGCCCACTAACAGGCCAGGTTTTATGTATTACCTTGGGCAGATGCAGACTAGAATACTGCAATCACTGAGCAGCAAATGATATCACCTGTGATGTGTTTTAGTTATCTTACAAACCTGGCCTGTTAGTGGGCCCTGAGGACCACTGCTTTAACCACTTCAGCCCGGGAAGAATTTACCTCTTTCCTGACCAGAGTCCTTTTTGCGATACGGCACTGCCAAGTGCCCTTAGCAAATCGCTTGTGATAAGGGCATTCGGCTAGGGAGGGGGGGGGGGGGGGGGGGTCGGGGCCAAGAACATGGTGGCAAACCCGAAAAAAAGAATCAGGGCTGCTCTTACAAAGACCCCTTTCATACTGAGGGCATATTGCAGGCGCTATAGCGTTAAAAATAGCACCTGCAATCTGCCCTAAAATTGCTGCTCTATTGTCTCCAGTGTGAAAGCCAGAGGACGGTCCTGCTAGCCGCATCTTTGGAGAAGCGTGTATACCGCTTGAAATCAATGGGACAGCGTGGCTATACTGCCCGCAATGCGCTGCTATAATAAAATATCCCCAAAAATATATAGTTTAGGCCGATATGTATTCTACATTTTTTTTTACAAAAATATCACACTAAACGTATATCGATTGGTTTACGCAAAAGTTTTAGCGTCTACAAAATAGGGGATAGATTTATGGTATTTTTATATTAGTAATGGCGGCGATCTGCGACTTATGACTGCGACAATATGGCGGACACTTGACATTATTTTGGGACCAGTCATTTATACAGCGATGAGTGCGATAAAAAAATGCACCGATTATTGTGTAAATGACACGGGCAGGGAAGGGGTTAACCACTAGGGGCGATTGAGGGGTTAAGCGTGTCCTAGGGAGCGATTCTAACTGTGGGGGGGCCTACCACTGACATGACAGCGATCACTGCTCCCGATGACAGGGAGCAGTAGATCCCTGTCATGTCACTAGGTAGAACAGGGAAATGCCTTGTTTACATAAGAATCTCCCCGTTCTGCCTCTCCGTGTCACGATCGCTGGCCGCCGATGAACATAGAGTTTGCGGGGCGGGCTCCTGCGGCGGGGGCTGTACACCCGTTTGCCTGCCTGTGACATTATGTCGATGTATATGTGTGGGTGGCAGTCGGCAAGTGGTTAACAGAACGTGTTTAGGCCTAATAGATGAATCATGCAACAGTTTTCTTATAATTGCTGATGCACACCAACATTTTTTTGTACAGAAGCACCCAGCTCTATCCAGTTCCTGCAGGCATTACAAGACCGATTTGTTTAGGTTCATAGACTGCACTTTGCTAGAGCATTTTACACTCTAAAATCAGGGATATGCAATTAGCGGACCTCCAGCTGTTGCAAAAATACAAGTCTCATCATGCCTCTGGGTGTCATGCTTGTGGCCGTCAGTCTTGCTATGCCTCATGGACTTGTAGTTCTGCAACAGCTGGAGGTCCAGTAATTGCATATCCCTGCCCTAAAAACACGTGCAACTGTGTTCTTGAATTGAGAATCTAAAAACAATCATTTACATAGGTCCAAGATTTTACTAGGCCTTTTCAAGTAATGTAGCATAGCTTTGGCTGTGTATTTCAGGCAACTCCTTACTAGAAAGCAATTCTCTTGTCTATTTTCTAGCGTTGCTCTGCATTTGGTTCCATCAATCTGGCACTCCACGTTCATTAAAGCGGGGGTTCACCCCAAAAAAATGTTCTAAAATTAAATCCAGTAGACTCCGCATACTAAGGACATTTACTGTATGTAGGTCTTTTCTCTCCCCGTACATACTGTTATATTGTCATTTTGTCCAGGGCTTCCGGGTTCTGGACTGGGCGTTCCTATGCTTGGATTAGATGATTGACGGCTTGTGAAACAGTTCCCCTGTCGCACAACACGCGTCACCAGATTTCCGGAAATAGCCGAGCTGCGAGTCGGCACTATACGGCGCCTGCGCAGTCAGCTCTACACGGCAGGCGCAGTATAGCGCCGAGTCCCCCTCGGATATTTTTGGAAGCTTGGAAGCCGTGACGCGCTTTACCCGCACGTCAATCATCTATGCCTCAAGCACAGCGCGTCTCCTGGGAGGATCAACACTCACTCCCAGGAGACATTGCACAGAGCTCCCCGTCGGGGAAAAGGAGCGACACGCCCACTCCCCGCAAGGAAGAAGACCCGGAAGTGAGGCTGAAGACAGGTAAGTGTACAGATTAAAAAAAAAAAAAACAACAACGCTACAAGCCTTTATTAAGGCTGCAGATAGCATAGCTAGAAAGTTCAATTTGATGGTGAACCTCCGCTTTAATGTTTTCTCCCTTCTAGGATGCAAATCTCTGCAGCAAGTTTATAGGTACTAATCCTTGTTTCTCTAATGCCTTCTGGTTACTGTAGTGACCATATACATTTTTTTGCATTCTAATCCCGATTGATACCTCTGATAATCTACCCAAGAATTGAATGTGCCTTGGTCTACAATGGTAATGTTTTAGATACTGGAAGCTCCAGAATTGTAGAGAACGTAACAGAGGTATATTGAGATCATGTGAAAATTGCACCCAGGTTGATTCTATTCAGTTAACTATGAGATGTCTAAAACCAACCATTGAGGCCGGGTTCACACTGGTCCGACAAACGCTCCGACATTGGGATCTGTCGCATGACGTGTGAAAATCAATGTTTCCATATGAGAGCCGTCTTAACTGGTCCAACACAAGTCAGGCGGACTTTGAAAATGCTCCCTGTACTACTCTGGCTCCTACTTCAGCCCATTGAATATCATTAAAGTCGGATCAAAGAAGGATCCTTGTCCTAACCATCCGACTTTTGACATTGTGATTACAGCAGCAGTAAAAGGAAATTCTCACACTGGGATTGTTTTGATTGGTCAAAGGACAAGTCAGACAATCACAAAGTTGGATCAAAGTAGTATCCTGTTCATGAAAGTCGGACGGATCTCGGACCAATCGATGTAGGACTGATGTCGCAGCGCAAAGTAGGATGAAAGTCGTATGACTGTTGTGTCGTATCAGTGTGAACCCAGCCTTAAGGGTAATCTATATTGTGTAGATCACTGCCATCAATTCCCAAAGCCGTTCATTCTGCAACACTACAAAACTTAAAAAAAAAAAAAAAAGGTATGCATGTAGATTAAAAAAAACAAAAAACAAACAGCAGTTGAATAATGCCCTTGCTATAAGTTTAGGTTATTTATGTACTTACCAAAGCTGGGCTGAAATGTTCTCAGAGACTAAACCCACCCTGTGCTGCCTTGTTGAGAGCCTCTGAAGGGGGCAAATTCCCCTCGAAATGCGTCAGCCATTTAGAAGGTCCTCCGGCTTGCTGGGAACAGTTTTGGAGACTTGGGCGCTTTGTGTCCACTTTGGACCCCGATAGGCTTTTTAAGATTGATTTGTTTGCAAGTTTTATTTCCTTTTACTTTATATTAATCACTTGCTGGCCGCCCCATAGCAGATTTACTGCTACAGGGCAGCCGCACTGTGTAGAATCACGTTTATATTACACAGGAGATTCTGCACTGCCAGGTTTTGGGCGCAAAAAAAATAAAAATAAATCGCAATAGGCGTATATTGATTGGTTTGCGCAAAAGTTATCGCATCTACAAACTACGGGATCGATTTAGGGACTAGTTTTTTTTTTTTTTTTTACTGGTAATGGCATTGATCTACAATTTTTTGCGGAACTGCCACGGACAAATCTGACTTGTAATACACTTGGGGGGACCAGTGACATTACATTGATCAGTGCTATAAAACGCACGATCAATGTAAAAATTACACTGGCAGGGAAAGGGTTAACACTAAGGGGCAATCAAGGGGTTAAGTGTGTTCCCTCAGTGTGTTCTAACTGTAGGAGGATGGGCTTACTGAAACAGGACAGATCATGGTTCCCGATCACTGGGAACAGCAGATCTGTCATCTCACTAGGCAGAACAGGGAAATGCCTGGTTTGCTTTTACGGACTGACGTACAGGTACATCAGCTTATGCAGGAGAGCCATTCTGCCGATATATATCGGCGTGAGCCACTCGGCAAGTGGTTAAATACCACCAAAATAAAGCTTTTCCTTGTGGGGAAAGAGAACACACATTTTAATTTAGGTAGTGTCGCACGGCCGCATCACAAAAAAATTGCATGGTCGTGGAGGGGGGTGAAATGGTTAACAAACACCACTTGGGTAATGTGCAAGGCTTTTGTGCGCCCTCTCCTTTTTCTTACAGTGCTTCCATAGTGTCCCCCCGACCCTTAGAGGGCAGTAAAGACTGTGCTTCCATTGGAACCATCAAAATCCTGTGTTGCATCTATCACCATTACATCACCCTTAAGTGCAAGAGACTTTTTTCTACAGTTGCTCTGAGCTCAGTGTTTCCAAGCTTTTTTTCCCCCCCAACCAATCCAAAGAATTACTTGAAAGACCAGGAAACTGCCATTGGCATGCATTTCACTTCCTATTGAGACAGATTGGATAAATATCAGAGCCCATACTGCATTCTAATTTCGGGTCAAGAGTTTATATTGAAGACTTCAGATATCAAGATGAGGTTCCACAAGCTGTGCTTTTAATGGGCTGGCCATATTTTTCCATCCAAGGGAATAGGCTAGAGTAGGATAGTTAAAGCGGGAGTTCACCCATTTATTTTTTGATCTTCACCCATTTATTTTTTGATCTTTTCCCCCTTAGATTCCTGCTCGTTTTGTCTAGGGGAATCGGCTAGTCGTTTTAAAATAGGAGTCGTACTTACCGTTTTCGAGATGCATCTTCTCCGTCGCTTCCGGGTATGGGTCTTCGGGAGCGGGCGTTCCTTCTTGATTGACAGTCTTCCGAGAGGCTTCCGACGGTCGCATCCATCGCGTCACTATTAGCCGAAAGAAGCCAAACGTCGGTGCGGCTCTATACTGCGCCTGCGCACCGACGTTCGGCTTCTTTCGGAAAATCGTGACGCGATGGATACGACCGTCGGAAGCCTCTCGGAAGACTGTCAATCAACATAGGAAGGCCCAGTCCCGCAGCCCATACCCGGAAGCGACGGAGAAGATGCATCTCCTAAATGGTAAGTACAGCTCATATTTTAAAACATCTAGCCGATTCCCCTAGACAAAACGAGCATCCATCTAAGGGGAAAAAGTCATATATACGGGTGAACCTCCGCTTTAACTGGTTCAGGATACTGCCCCTCAAGTAAAATGTGAAATATAGAACTTGCCACAAGACAAAAGAGAGCCATCACATGCTGCAAAAGAATTAAGCCCTTTGTAATCTTGACAGGCCTCCAAGGTTCCAATTTAAAATGATTCTAAATGATTTTTTTATTATTAAAACAACAACATGTCATACTTGCCTGCTCTGTGAAATTGTTTTGTAAAGTGAAGCCATGATTATTTTTTCGGGGTTTGCCACCACGTTCCTGGCTCCTCCCCCTAGCCAAGTGCCCTCATAGTATGCCATTTGCTGGGGGCACACATGCATGCTCGCTCCCAACATGGCTGTGTGTCCATAAGGCAGAGCATGCCCCGCCCCCTCCTGACTGGCTTTGATGGACTGCAGCAGGAGCCAATGATTTTCGCTCTTACAGCTGCCATGGTCTTCGTAGTGTTACAGCAGCTGTTCTCCTCCAGCTAGGCAGTGAATGAGACCTCCAGCTGTAGGGAAGTTCATTCACACTTGATCAAGACTTAAATCCTGGCAAGAATGGAGATTACGGGGGATCGAATGTTCTTAAAAAAGGAGCAGAGCTACATGAAAGGGTATCCTTGTCAAATGCCTTTTCGCCCTTCTGAAAAATAAGGCAATCTTTTCTGTGTGGCAAGATAGTGGATTGTTCATGAAGATATCACAGATTGAGGTGTATGCATTTATAAACATATGGACTTTACTGTTCTTGACACTTTTGCTTTGGGTATTTTATGCACATTTATATTTAGATTAGACTATGCATCTTCTTTCTCCCTTATGAACAAGAAACAGAAAGCGTTCATATCTGAGCACTTCCAGGTTTAGAGTCAGCGAACACGGACTGTTCCGGCATAAAAAGTCAGCTGATGAAGCACAGAGTTGGGGGGCGTGGGGGGTTCTGCTCGAATCCGCAAAGAGGGAGTGGGTACCTGTCAAAACTAGGTACACCCCACAAAAAAGGTGAAGTTCAGCTTTAAGAACCAGAATGCACATCAGGTTGCCCACACATCCATAAAGTACGGTTGTGCTGCATATTAGGTATCCCCACACATGCTGAAACGGGAGAAATTAGTTAACGCAAACCACTGCGCTGTAATGGCATCGTCTATGGACAGTTTTGTGTGACGTCGTTTTGCAGGTTTATGGCACACAATTTTGGAGGTCAGATGTGTGCCCCCCCCCCCAAAATACCACCTGGATGCAATTATAAAGTATATTGTGAGTCATGTATTATTCCCCCCCCCCTTTTTACAATTATGGTTATCTAGGCCCTTTACTTTCTTTTATTCTAGCTTTGTCTGGTTAAAGCGGATGTGCCATTAAAAAAAAATATTAAAAGCCAGCAGCTACAAATACTGCAGCTGCTGACTTTTAATATTATGACACTTACCTGTCCTGGAGTCCAGCGCCGTCTGCAGCAGAGGATGAGCGATCGCTCGTCTCTCTGCTGCTCCCCCCGCCATCCTCAGTGAGGGAACCAGGAAGTGAAGCGCTCCGGCTTCACTACCCGTTCAGTACGGCGCATGCGCGAGTCGCGCTGCGCCCGCCGATTGGCTCACACGCTGTGTGCTGGGAGCCGAGTGTTCCCAGCACACAACGGGGGACAGACGGGAAGTCTGGAAAAACCCGTCTTTTGCCCGAGACGTGTGGCCGGAAGTGGGTGCAAATACCTGTCTTTAGACAGGTATCTGCACCCCCCTCCCCCCTGAAAGGTGTCAAATGTGACACCGGAGGGCGGGTTCCGATCAGCGCGAGTTCCACTTTAGGGTGGAGCTCTGCTTTAAGATATTTCATAAGCACTTTTCCTGCGAGGTCCCCCTCCCCCCAGGGGTCGGCCAGGACCTACTCATTGCAACACGGCACTTTCCCAATCTTTGTGGGTATTTTAGGAGTAGTTTTTTGGAGGCAATATCACATGCATTTTTTGTAATCACTATTTTTGGTACATTCCTATACCATACTGAACCATTGTGGTCATTGATCTAGGATATCGATTGCTTTGCAAATTTTTAGTTTTAACTATACACTTTGTGATATGTGGATACAAGAGCTGTCAAATGGTCCTGAGGAAGCGTGTGTCCCGTGAAACACATGAACCTTATTTCAGCAAACCTGCGACATTCCATGTGAGATGTCTGAGATGCCTTTATTATTCATTGACCTTGTACACATGACAATGCTTTTTAGGATATGTAAAAAATACGATTTTATATACAATATAAAGAAAAGAAAAAAAAAAAAAAAAAAAAAAAAAAAAGAAGACGATGCTTTTTAAGTAAGGTGTATTTACTTTTGGAGGTATAACGTTTTTTAAACCTCATGAATTTGCAGGGACGATACCTCCTTTAGTATATTGAAGTTAAAAGAGGCCACCACCTATATATTTTGACTATACAGTAATGATTTTTCAATAGAGCCATTGAACATTGAGCATTTACCTGTGTTTAGAGAAAAAAAAAAAAACACACACACACACACACACACACACACACACACACACACACACACACACACACCAAATGCAGGAAATAAAAAAAGGGATCTCGGAAGGCGTTTTATTCTAACCTTCTACACTTGAAAAGGCTGAATTCTGGAGAGCTAGCAAAGAAGTCCCTAACCTGCATGCCTAGAGTCAGAGGTGAAGGAACGCAGAAATTTGAAAAGCCATGCTGCAGCCCCTCCAAATATATTACATTGTGTGTAATGAACAGAAATAATCATCTTTCACCCAGGCTTGTCTGCCCTGCCCCCCTGTGAACATAGTAAGAAAAACAAAACAAAGGACTGCTCAGCTTCCATATGGTTTCCAAATACTTGTAGACATCAGGCTCACACTTTAGGGAAGAGACTTCCATTTTTGTTATTTGCATCAAACATGAATCATAAAAAGACACCTTTGCAACCTTAGCCATTAAGAAGCATCCAACCTCCAAATGCTTTTGTATATCAAACTCCTCAAACCCAACAAACTATGTGCATATTAAAGCTGAACTCAAAGTGAGAAACCAAAATGAATGCAGTCGAAAATTAAAAGCAAAATAAAAAAACCAAAACCAAAACAAGCTCACGTTTCTGAGCAAGCTAGAAGACCCCCACCTAGGTGCTCACTTACCTCTCAATGTAAGCAAAAACCTTCTGTATGAACATCTTCAGGCCTAATGTCTTCCCCAGTGCTGGCTGTGCAGACTAACCCGACAGACTTGAAAAGGACTCGAGCACTGGAGACAAGTAAACATTGGAGGCCACCACATTCACAAAGAGATAAGAAAGCACCTGGATGCAAGGGGTTCCAAGTGAGGGGACCAGAAAGACATTTTTTTTGGAAAGCAAACTTGTATTGTGTCAGCTTTCTGTAAGCCACTGTACACAAGACGACTGGAAGAGGGAGAGCCAGCACACACTAAAGATCAGATGTGCTATAGTACATTGTGAAAAGTATTGGGACGCCTGCCTTTACATGAACTTTAGTGGCGTCTCAATATTGAGTTGGTCCACCCTTTGCAGCTTCAACTCTCCTGGGAAGGCCGTCCACAAGGTTTAGGAGTGTGCCTATGGGAATGTTTAACCATTCTTCCAGAAGTGCATTTGTAAGGTCAGGCACTGGTGTTTGATGAGAAGTAGGGGTGCAACGGATCACAGTTGATCCGTGATCCGCACAGGTCACCCCCTTTGGATCGGAACACACTGTGATCCGCGGAATGCCGCGGCTCCGGAGCTAGGCCGAAGCCCCGGCCTTTCCTAATGTTATGGCCATGGCTCCGGAGCTAGGCCGAAGCCGCGGCCTTTCCCAACGTAATGGCCACGGCTTCGGCCTACCTCCGAAGCCGCGGCCATAACGCTAGGAAAGGCCGTGGCTTCGGCCTAGCTCAGGAGCAGCAGGAATAACATTAGGAAAGGCCACGGCTTCGGCCTAGCTCCGGAGCCGCGGCCATCTTGGTACACCCGGCGGCGGCCCTCCTCTGTTTACACCCACAGAGGAGCCCGCACTCGTGGGACACACGCTGGGAGTGTCTAATGCCCAAGGGGGGGGTCTCTTGCCCCGAAAGGAGGGGGGGGTCCTCTTGCCCCGAAAGGAGGGGGGGGGTCCTCTTGCCCCGAAAGGAGGGGGGGGTCCTCTTGCCCCGAAAGGAGGGGGGGGGTCCTCTTGCCCCGAAAGGAGGGGGGGGGTCCTCTTGCCCCGAAAGGAGGGGGGGGGGGCCTCTTGCCCCGAAAGGAGGGGGGGGGTCCTCTTGCCCCGAAAGGAGGGGGGGGTCCTCTTGCCCCGAAAGGAGGGGGGGGGTCCTCTTGCCCCGAAAGGAGGGGGGGGTCTCTTGCCCTGAAAGGAGGGGGGGGTCTCTTGCCCTGAAAGGAGGGGGGTCTAATGAGGGGGGGAGATGTGTATATTACAGTGGGGGGGGGGGAGAGATGTGTATATTACAGTGGGGGGGGGGGGGGGGGTGTGTATATTACAGGGGGGGGGGGGGGGAGATGTGTATATTACAGGGGGGGAGAATTTATTTTTATTTTGCCGATCCGAAAAATTAACCGAGACTCCTGATCTGAACCGTGAGTTTGATCCGTTGCACCCCTAATGGAGGAGCCTTGCTTGCAGTATCCGCTCTAATTCATCCCAAAGCAGTTCTGTGAGCCAGGCCTTCTCATCCAACATCAGTGCCTAACCTCACAAATGCACTTCTGGAAGAATGGTCAAACATTCCCATAGACACACTCCTAAACCTTGTGGATGACCTTCTCAGAAGAGTTGAAGGTGTTATAGCTGCAAAGGGTGTGCCAACTCAATATTGAACCCTACGGACTAAGACTGGGATGCCATTAAAGTTCATGTGAGTAGTAAAGGCAGGCGCCCCAATACTTGACAATATAGTGTGCTGTCAGGAAGAGAGTATATTCTGCTGATGCTCAATTGTCCAATCACTGCCTGGGGGCAGGGAGGTGACCAAAGTAATTGCCGTAGGGAAAAAAAAAAAAAAAAAAAATAATAATCTTAGTCAGGCTAACCACCTGACTTCACACATCTTTGCACTCAGAGGAAAAACCATACAAATTTATTGGCAGGTAAACCGCTCCAAAATATATACAAGTATAAATCTGTTTGCCTTGAGCTCAGTTTTAAAGGGCAATGCCATTTTCATGGGGAGAAAACCACCCCAAAATATAGCATATACAATTGTGACCTTACAATTTTTTTTAAAATGCAATTTGACAACCTGGGAGGCGTTTTCTATATACAGAATGCCCCCTCAGAAATGTTTCCAGATGTCTGTACCAAGAAACAAGTCAAATTCTTGGCATTCCCTGCAACAAAATGAAATTTTCTTGATACTCCCAAAAGGGAAGTGATGTCTAAAAGGGATGTAGACCCCGCCACATTCCCCATTAGAACCCTGTAAGTGCGGCAGCCAATTACAAAAATTACTCCCATACAGATTCACTCTGCACATGGAGACAAACAGCCATTTCTTCAGAAAAATATGGGAAGCTTCAACAAAGGTGGTTATAATCCGTGCAATGTACATTGATCAACCAAAAGGTGAATTTTTTTTTCAACTCAACAAAAGTGGAGTTATTCTTTAAAGGCAGGTGGGCTGTAGCACACAAGTGCATGGCCAAACATTGTACTATTGACATTCAAGAAACATTCACTGTATCTGGACCATGCATGAGACTACCAAGTATGCTGGAGAAATCAATTGTACCTTATGCATTTTTCCTACTTCCAAATGAAATTCTCTGTTCAAGAAAAAAACAAAACAAAAAAAAAAACCTAGTGTCTTGTAGCCAAAACAATGTGCCAATGCATAGTCTCTGGCAAAGCAGCAGCTGTTCCACTTCTCAAGCAGTTCAGAAGCAGATCTGTGCAGCAAACCGCTTCCCAGAACAGCCATGTGCTTAGCTGCAAATCCATGAATCCCGAGTAGACATCATCCTTTTCCAATGTTCACCAGCTTCCTAAAACCTTCTAGAAGTTCCAGTGAGAAATCTCCATATATATTTTTAAACTCCACAGCCATACCATGCCCCAGGGAGATCTGTGCATGTATACTTACATTCCAGTTAAGTCCAGCAATCAGAAAATGGTGAAGATTATTCATACAGTGGATATAAAAAAAAAAGTGTACAGTTAAAATGTCAGGTTTCTGTGATGGAAAAAAATGAGACAAAATAAATTTCAGAGTTTTTCCCACCTTTAATGTGGCATATAAACTGTACAACTCAGTTGAACAAAACTAAAATCTTAGGTGGAGGGAAGAAAAAAATATTGCATAAGGCCCCTTTCACACAGGGAGGATCAGTAATGATCCGCCCCGTGAACCTCCGCTTGCTCAGCGGGAATCGCTCCGTTGATCCCCACTGAGCCGGCAGATGACAGGGCGGTCCCCACACACTGTGCAGGGACCGCCCTGTCTTTTCTCCGCTCTCCCCTATGGGGGGGGGGGGGGGGGGGGAAATCGGATGAACACGGACAGTCTGTCCGTGTTCACCTGATCCGATAGACGTATGGAAACGTAGGGTTTTCCTCCGTCACACTTTGGCGGATCAGATGTCACCGCTGACATCCGCGGCTCCATAGAGGAGCACGGAGCGCCCGCTCAGGTCCGCAAAAAACACTGGCAGGCGGACCTGAACGGGTGCTCCGTGTGAAAGAGCCCTAAGTGTGCACACCCTTACACTAATACTTGATGGAAGCACCTTTTGATTTTATTACAGCACTCAGCCTTTTTGGGTAGGAGTCTATCAGCATGGCACATCTTGACCCCCTACAGATTCAGGTCTGGGCCATTCCAAAACTTTAAATATTCTTCTGCTGAAACCATTCCTTTGACGATTTGGACGTATGTTTTGGGTCGTTGTCATGCTGAAAGATAAAGTTTCTCTTCATGTTCAGCTTTCTAGCAGAAGCCTGAAGGTTTTGTGCCAATATTGACTGGTATTTGGAACTGTACATAATTCTCTCTACCATGACTAAGGCCCCTGTACCAGCTGAAGTAAAACATCCCCAAAGCATGATGCTGTCACCACCATGCTTCACAGTGGGTATGGTGTTCTTTAGGCGATATGCAGTGTTTTTGCATCAAACTTATATGTTTTGGAATTATGGCCAAAAAGTTCAAACTTTGTTTCATTAGACCAAAACACATTTTCTCACATGCTTTTGTGGAGACTTCAAATGTGTTTAGCTAAATTTTGCCAGGCTTGGATGTTTTTCTTTGTAAGAAAAGGCTTCTGTCTTGCCACTCTACCCCATAGCCCAGACGTATGAAGAATACGGGAGATTGTTGTCACATGTACCACACAGCCAGTACTTGCCAGATATTCCTGCAGCTCCTTTAATGTTGCTGTAGGCCTCTTGGCAGCCTCCATGACCAGTTTTCTTTTCATGAATTTTGGAGGGTTGTTCAGTTCTTGGTAAGGTCACTGTTGTGCCATAATATCTGTTCCATGGCATATCTTATGCCTTGGAAATTCTTTCATACCCTTCTCCTGACACCGTTTAACAATGAGATCCCTCTGATGCTTTGGAAACTCTACGGACCATGGCTTTTGATGTAGGATACGACTAAGAAAATGTCAGGAAAGACCTACAGGAAAGACCTACAGAACAGCTGAACTTTATTTGGGGTTAGTCAGAGGCACTTAAAATGATGGCAAGTGTGTACCGACTCCTATTTAACATGAGTTTAAATGAGATTGTTTAAATCTGAACACAGCTACTTATGCAACATTATTTTTGTTTATTTTTACAAGATTTGTTTGTTTTTCAACCGAGTTGTACAGTTTATAGGTCACGTTAAAAAGGTGGAAAAAAGTTCTGAAATTTTTTCTCGTTTTTTTTACATCACATAAACCTGACATTTTAACAGGGGTGTGTAGACGTTTTATATCCACTGTAGATGCTACAAACAACTTCACAGCCTGTGCATACCAATAAGGGTTGATTGCATTTTTAAATAGCATACCATTTCCACAATCTAAATGTGCCACAAGAATTGAAACGGTGCGTTTCTTGGATACCTTCTACTGCTCTCCCCAATCAAAATGGCTCCAGTTGCAGAGCAGTACTACTGGCAATCGTGTTCAGCATTTATATTTCATATTTTTCTGTTAAATGCCTGGTACTGCCTTCAGTAGTTCGATGCTTAGCTCCAGCACTAGATGGCAGTCTTGGCAGTGTCCCTGATTTAACATATTATTAAATCTCTTAAAATCCCCACTAGATCAGAAATGATGCATCACAAGTAGCCGCTTAGTCAACTGATACCAGCTCTCAAAACATGTGTAAATAAGCAGCGCTATAAAATGACAAGTGAACCCAATTAATATAAAGACATAAGTTAAAAAATTTGAACAAGTTCATATAAAATGCAAAATATCAAGTAAACAAATACAATTAACCACATCCAAGGTGCAAAAAGAAAAGTGCAGCCAAAACAGAACAAAATTTTAAATAAATTGATGTAATATAAATAAACCAGCAACCGAAGATCCGGAAAGCGCAATGAAGTTAAAATGGAGAGATCCGCCACCAGGCTTAAACATTCAGCATACGCCTCTTAAGTTAAATGGGATTCACTATGTTGGTGTGTTCTTTTACAGTCTTAAGCCTTGAACACACGGTCAGACTTCAAACAAACTTTTCTGTGGATTTTTGTCCAAAGGGAGTTGGCGGGGCACACCCCTAGCATACACACGGCAGGACTGTTCTGCAAACTTTCCCAACATCACGTGGTTTTTCGGCTCTTTACCGCCACCCTTTGGTCAACTTCTGCTATTGTTGATTTTAACATTGGTTCTGGGCATGCGTATTTGTACTTCGGACAAAGGTCCGATGGGTTTCTGTACACACGATAGGACTTTGCACCGTAGGACTTTTGTTGCCGAAAAGTTTGTCCGTTTGCAGCGCGAACTTTTGTTCGATGAAAACTGAACTTAATATATTAATTTATGCTTAGAATCCGCCATCAAGTGGCAATCGCTTCAAATTGATGCTAGCGCCTTAGGTTTACCACATGCGCATATGACAATTATAACATGGTTCACCACATTTGGCAAGAGGCGTAAGCCGATTGTTTAAACCTGGTGATGGACCTCGCCATTTAACTTCATTGCACATTCCGGATCATTGGTTGCTGGTTTTTTTTTTAAAAAGGGACCATTTTGCATCAATTAATTTTTAAATTTTGTTTTGGCTGCACTTAACACCATGGATGTGGTTAATTGTATTGATTTTTTTACTTGATATTTTGCATTTATATGAAGTTGTTTGCAATTTTGCACTTATTAAATTGGGTTAATTTTATAGTGCTCCCAAAATAAAGTAACCGTGTCACTATGGGGTCCTAAATAAAAGTAAAGGCAGACTATAAAAAAAATAAATAAAAAAAAGACAAAAAGAAGGATGTATACTTAACTTCAGTCTTAAAATTCTGCTGCCCCGAAGAACTCTGGACACTGCGGGTATCAGACGTTCTGCTTGTGTCAAATACATGCTGCTCTGCTGTGTGCTGTAGTTCTTCCTATCAGCCCCAATGTTCAATAGGGACGCAGGAGGAACTACAGCGTGCAGCAGGGGAGCAGTTACTCAAAAACATCCAGAGAAATCTGATATTTTGGACCTCAAAATGACAAAGTTGCAATAAGCCAATGCGGCACATTTCCCTCCTTTAGGTTTGCTAAATCAAATGAAGCAAACAGCTGGTTTGCAAAACAGTCGCATTTCAATATAAAGCTGTAAGAATTTCTGAACACACCACCAAAAAAGGCAGAAATGACAATGTGCTGTAATAAGGTCAATGCAACCCTGTTGTGCAGTTTAAATGTTTAAAAATTACACCAAACAAGCAGGCTTCAAAAAAGAAAAAAAAAAAAAAAACATTCTCCAATGAACAGAAAACTGGATGTGTCGAAGTCCTCGCACAACCCCACTGATGTTATCCTTAGCTTGACATCAGCTGAGAAAGGGACTCCTCTTGGGCTGCAGGTTATGGCTTTAGTAACAAACCATCCATGTTATATTTATCAGCATGTGAATAACCACACTCAAATTTAGCCTAAATATGACATCGCAACATTTAAAAAAACAAAAGCAAAAAAAAAACACTATTTATTGGCGTATAACACGCACTTTTTTACCCTGAAAACAGAGGGTAAACTGTGCCTTTGGAAAGTTTTTTTCCGGAAACGTCACTCCCAAAGTTAGGGTGCGTGTTATACGCCGATAAATACGGTAATGTTGTATTCTGATGGATATTCAGTGTCTTAAAGCGGGAGTTCACCCGAAAAACAATTAACATTAGATTGAGGCTCATTTTGTCAAGGGGAATCGGGTGTTTTTTTTTTTAAATCGAAGCAGTACTTACCGTTTTAGAGATAGATTTTCTCTTTCTCTTCTGGGTATGGTCTTCGGGACTGGGCGTTCTTTTGATTGACAGTCTTCCGACGGCCGCATACATCGCGTCATGAGTAGCCGAACGTCGGTGCGGCTCTATACGGCGCCTGCGCACCGACGTTCGGCTACTTTCAGAAAATCGTGACGCGATGTATGCGACCGTCGGAAGCATGTCAATCAAATAGGAACGCCCAGTCCCGCAGCCCATACCCAGAAGCTGCAGAGAAGATCTCTCTCTAAAACGCTAAGTCCCCATTCACACCTAGGCGTTTTGTCGCCTGTAGTGTGACGCCGCTGCCGCCAGAGGGCTGGAAACACATTACCCTCTATGGAGATGGTTCACATCTCCACGCCGTACGCCTGCTGCCTGAAAAAAGGTCCCGGACCCTTTTTTCAGGCGGCTTTCGGGAACCATCTCCATAGAGGGGCACATCCTAGGGGCACATCTAGGCGGACAATCGCGGCGTTTTGTCACCGCAAATCGCGGTACAAAACGCCGCTATTTGCCACCGCAATTCGCCGGACAAAATGCCGCGATTTCGTCCGCCTAGATGTGAATGGAGCCCAAGTACTGCTTCGATTTTTAAAAAAACACCCGATTCCCCTTGACAAAATGAGCCTCAATCTAATGTTAACAATTAAGTTTTTGGGTGAACCTACACTTTAATGCCAACATATGTAACAGCCAGATTTTTAGCTAATGCCTTGTAACTCATCCTGTAAGGCAAAACAACCGTGCATTTGTGAAGGAAAACAAAGCCAATAATATATAGCAATAAGAATTCTGGTAATCAAAAATGTAAATGAAGTGACTTAAGCACGATCCACATTTGAACACTGGCTTTACAGTTCAAAACGAAAAGCTCAGCAAGCCTGCTCAAGATTTGAAATACTAAGAATAAAAAAAATGCAAACAAATGTTTTTCCTTTACCTGCTTACCAAGCAGTTGTACACTACATGTAAAATATCAAGGACAAAACACATTTTATTTAATGCATAGAATCAACTTTTTTTTGTTTCTTTTTTTTATTTCTTTAACATTTAAAGACAAACCATTAAGAAAATACATTTTCATAAAAGTGTGAAAATGTTTTAAACCAAAACAAGCTAAGCTATTACAAATTGTAAATATAACAGTAAAGAAAAAAAAAAAAAATTCTAATCTGTTCTAGATACACATGTACTTTGGTAAGGCTTACATTTTACAAGCTTCAGCCATTGCTGCTTTAAAAACAGACAGAACTACAAAGCTAGGCAATGCAAATCAAAACATGCATCACAAAAGGCTTTGTAAAAATGAGGGGAACACTACTGTTATTTACATTTCTCATATGAAAAATTGCCAAGTTCTCATGAACCAAACTTATGGAGCACGGCAGTGCTTTTACAAACTGTACAATCGTAGTGTTTTAATTAGGCAATTTCCACAATATTATACCCAATGTCAGATTATCTGGGACAAAAACAAAACAAAAAAAAAAAACAACCCAAATCACATCAAAGTATAAAAAGTCAAGTTGAACATCGACATTAGCATACATTTTATTAACAGAGATCATTTATGTACAGTCAGCATTCAGATGCCAAAAAACGTGGGGTAGCACATCCATGTGGATTGATGAAAGCAATACAGAAACAGACACAAAAAGCAAGGAAGGAGAAAGGAAAATCTGCAGAGCAACCACCTTTTTCATTCAGCATTTAGTCTTTTCAGGCATTGAACAAAAGCATGTTCAGTTTCTGCACTGCTATCTCTCCAAAAGATAAATCAGATTGTACAAAATGTGAAATATTAAACCAAAACAGGGAATGAAAGCTTTGCCACCGGCTCACAGATTTTCACTAACCAGTGGAACCAGTCTACTTCTTAAAAATAATTTAGACGACAAAGATATACAAATTGTTGATAATTTTGACAAGGACCAGTAAAAAAAAAAAGAAAAAAAAAAAGAACAGGCAATTAAAGATATTACAGCATCTTTAAATCAGTAAAGATGAAGTCTTGCTATAAAAAAAAAATGCACTATTGGACATCCTTAATATCACTTTGATTAAAGTATAAGTTGGTTACGAGCAGCTGATTTAGAAAATAAAAATTTGCCACTTCTGAAAATTTAAATTACTCAATAATTACGTAACCAGTAAGGTTGGGGTTTCTCATTTGTCTACCGATTGCAGGTCAGTGACTTAAGCTGGGTACACACCGAGTTGTTCATTCAAACCAGAGAGTTGAAAAACATAAAACAGATTGCCGTACCAACACAAGCGATGTCGGTGCGGCGATCGTACCTGCTGTGCCATTGTATTCCGAGAGTACCCAGCTTTATAAAGGATTGTAGCCACAGAGCAATATGAAACCCCTTGTCCCCCCCTTGCAATGAAAGGGATAGAATGCATAGGTATTCACAATTTCCTTCAAAAAGGTGGTGGCAATCACATCAACAAAAAAGGAGCTATAAAACATAATAGAAAATCCTCCCCTATAATGCATTTGACCAGGAATATCAGATTCAAATGGAAAAAAACACAATGCAAAACTTTGTACAAATCTGAAAAGACACCAAATTTACTAGCTTCATTTGGGGGGAAAAAAAAATAGAGCACAACATAATTTTATTCATGTATGCCTTGTCAGAATAACACTGTCAAAAAGTGGGGGGGTGGAAAAAAGCGCACCCCTAATTTTACATTTGACCAAAGCAATTTGTTTATGCAGTTGTTCAATACACATTGGGCACCATGAAAAACAATACAATAAGAAGCAATATGCTCAAGTAAACTAAAAGTATATGTCAGTCACAGTTTATAACATCTTGTTGATCCCCCACTTCAATAATCTAACCCAAAGCAAGCTTAACCTTCCTTGCTCCTATTGGCCGATCATTTAATTCCACCACAGCTGCCATTGCTTCATCACGGGATTCAAATGCCACCAGGGCTTCACCGGTAGGCATACCCTTATCGCTATATTTTAAACACACAGAGCCAGGTATCAATTGATAACCATAAAAGAAATCCAAAATTTCATCTACAGAAACTGTAAAAGGCATATTCTGAATTCTTATTACTGTAGGACCTGGCTTTCCAGACCCAGAGCTAAAGCCTGGAGGACCACCAATTTGCAGATTTCCTGGCCCAAACCCTGGAGGAGCATTCAAAACCCCAGGACCACTTAGGTTTGGAGGTGCTGCGTTAAAGTTAGGAGGTGGATTTGTACCGGATGGACCACTTCCAAAAGGTGGGGGTCCGTTTCCAAAATTAGATGGAGGAACATTGAAATTACCTTGGCCACTACCAAATCCTGGGGGATCAAGTGGTGAATTTGGTACGTTAGAAGACCCTGGTGGTGGCCTTGTATCTCCAAAACTACTTCCCATTCCGGGTGGTGGGCCAGGCGGACCAAAATTACTACTTTGTCCACTGAATTTACTAGAGAAGGGAAAATTTTGACCATTGTTGTCTTTCAGGTTATTACTCAAGAAAGAAAATTCATCTCCACTTCCTCTCATTGTGTCAGGTGGGGAATTGCCATAATTCTGCATTTTAAAACCCTTTCTCCCTTGAATAGGAGGATTGTTCTCAATGTCTTTCCTCTCTTCGTTATGTATTATACGCACAAAAGCATCTCTCCCATTAAGCTTCTTGCGATTCAAGCGCTCGGATTTACGAGCATCATCTTCACTCCTGAACTGAACAATAGCCTGTCCTAAGCCTTGACCACTGTTATCCATCAGAACTTGTACACCGTTTTCCTCAACTCCAATGCCTTCTAAATGAAAGAACTGAAATACATCCTTTCTACCGATGTTATAAGGTAGATTTGAAAGATGTGCCCACAACCTAGGTACATGCTTCTCTAACCCCATATCAAGAAGGGCGTCTTTATGGTCCATGTAATTGAAACTCTGTATTTTTTTCCTAAGCGAGTCTATCTTTTCAACCATTTGGCTCTTATTGACTGGGTGAACTTGAATAAAACGATTGCCCAAATATTGCTTATGCTTGTTTAGTGCAATTTTATAATCGGACTCGTTTCTAAATTCCAGAAAACCTTCACCAGATGCTTTTCCATTGGGTCCATAAGCTATGTAGATACTGTCTTCAATAATGTCTAGATTTTTAAAGAAATCAATGATATGCTTGTTTTCTGCCTCATAGGGAAGCCCTTTCAAAAAAACACAAAAACCATGCTCATGGGGGGATCTTGACCTTGAACGCTGCCGAATGCTGGGAGATTTAGATCTGGTATGTGACTGCTGCATAATATGTGAGGGTCCATGGAGACCTGGACCAAGTTTGACAAGGTTCCCACCAGACATCACCCACTGTCTCTCAGATGCTGGGGTGACTTCAACAAAACGCTGCCCTATCATCATTCTATTCCGTTTCAAAGCTTCGAACGTGTCATGCGGTGTTAGAAGTTTCACCAATGCGCTACCAGTGAAGCGACCCAAGGCATCTTTAATAATAAGGACCATATCTACACGTAAACCATGAAGAAACTCCCTGATATCCCCTTCCGACACTGGAATAGGCAAGTCATGAATCGCTACATATGGATCATCATGATTCAAAGGGGGAGGATGTTGCTTGACTGCATTCTGAGAACCCAAAGGCATTGGATTTACAGGACCAAGAAACAGTGGATTCATATTACTCATTTGTGAACCAGAACCATTCATTCCTGTAGGCAAAGGTCCAACTCCTACTGGAGGTGGGTTCAAAGGTGGCATTCCAGACATTGGAGGGAGAGCAGTGATGGGTGGGACTGGTGGAACAGGTGGAATTGGAGGGACAGGTGGCACTGGAGGTAATGAAGATACAGGAGGGGGTACAGGCATAGGAGGTATGGAAGGCATTGGTGGCAGTGTGGGCATTGTTGGCATTGGAGGAATTGGAGGTGGGGGTACAGCAGGCAGCTGAGGGGCAACACTGGGCATAGGAGAAGCAAATGTTGGATTGCAAAACGCCCCACCTAAATTCGGTGGAGCATTTCCAATATTGGCAGTAGAAAAAGTTGCGACATTCTTAGTGCCATCATGTACAGTGGTAACTGTAGAAACTGTGCTTGTGGAAGGGCTACTAAAATTAGGTACAGTTGTTGGCAAACTGACCCGATTCATTACAGAGCTACCGCTGCCCATTGCTGGATTAGGTGGAGGTCCAGGGCGGTTAGAACTTGCAGGTGGAAGATCAACATTAGCAGTTTCAAAACGCCTACGGCTAAGTTCAATCATGTTCTGCATTTCAGTCTTACTGCTCAACAACAATGAAACTTTTGACCCTTTGATTGTGCCACCTGTGCGCATCATGCCAAGTCGTGCATCTTCATCAGTGGCAAAGACGATGAACGCCTCACCCTGTTCACCCCCTACAATATGAACGCCACCATCAGGAATGGTTAATCCAGAGAAGAAGTGACGAATGTCCATGGTCCCAGCCACTATAGGCAGACCTTGCAAACGGATGACCACAGCCATGTTGAACTGTAATAACAAACACCTGCAGATGAAAAAAGGCAATGTCCACATCAGACTTAATTGTACAAATATACCTTCAGTCTAAATTGTGCACACTGCATGTGCAGAGAAGTTTTAAAATACAAATATCATTTCAACAAACAATGAACATGATGGATGTCCAGGGAAACCAAAAAACGGATATTAAAATGATGAAACAATTACAGGGAAATATCATTAAAGATTAGAATAAAAATTGTTAAAGCCACATATACAAAAACAAAGCAGCAGTACAAGGGACAGTACTTGACAATGTGTTAGAGGTTAATAGAGCCAAGCAACCTATGATAGGCATATGTCAAGGGTGACAAAAATGCTTTTTTTTATCCTCTCTTCATTTATAGAAGCTGTATTCTAGCTTCTATGAATGGAGGAGGCAGACCTATGAATCACCCACCTGTCCTCTATTCATAGATCGCTCTTCATTGACAGGAGCCATAGTACAGTCTGTTAACCACTTAAGGACCGTTCACTGTATATATGTCATTTTTTAAAGATAGATATCTCTGTAACGGCAGCAGCTGCTGCCACAACCGAGATATCCATATCTTCAGTGAGCGGTCCCGTCAGCGATAACTGTGGTCTCCGCAGCGGATTTGCCGCGAGATCACCGTTATTGGCGGCGGGAGAGGGCCCCCCTCCCGCCGCTCTCCCGCGCCCTCCACCGCTTACTGGAGCCGTCAGGTAGCGGCAGAGGCGATTGAGTCCTCTCCCCTGCTCGGCTGGGATACAAGTGAGGGCAAGATGGCCCCCACCCGTCCCCATAGCATAGCAGGGCGGAAGTAATGTCAAAACGTCACTTCCGCCCATGCTTCCTAAAGCAATATTTTTTTTTTCAAGTGACAAATCATTTTTTTTTGCGCATTTTAGTCTATTACAAGGGAAGTTTACATTCCTTGTAATAAAAATAAAAAAAAAGTGATCCATTTTTTATTTGTGTAAAAATTTATAAAATAAAAATAACAAAACAAAAAAAAACAATTTTTTTTAAAAGCACCCTGTCCCGACGAGCTCGTGCAAAAGCGAACGCATACGTGAGTAGCGCCCCCATATAAAACGGTGTTTAAACCACACATGAGGTATCACCGCAATCGTAAGAGCGAGAGCAATAATTCTAGCCTTAGACCTCCTCTGTAGCTCAAAAGATGCAACCTATAGAATTTCTTAAACGTCGCCTATGGAGAATTTTAAGGGTAAAAGTTTGACGCCATTCCACGAGCGGGCGCAATTTTGAAGAGCGACATGTTGGGTATCATTTTACTCGGCGTAACATTATCTTTCACAATATATTTTAAAAAATGTCTAACTTTACTGTTGTCTTATTTTTTTAATACAAAAAAGTTAATTTTTTTCCAAATAAAATGCGCTTGCAAGACCGCTGCGCAAATACGGTGTGACAAAAAGTATTGCAATGACCGCCATTTTATTCCCTAGGGTGTTAGAAAAAATATATAATGTTTGGGGGTTTTAAGTAATTTTCTAGCAAAAAACATTTTTTTAATCTTGTAAACGCCAAATCTGAAAAACAGGCTTGGTCCTTAAGTGGTTAATAAGATTTCAACCAAATCAGCACAATGGACACTTCACATTAATAAGTACTGTCCCTTGTGGGGTTTTTTTTTGTTAAAAAGAAGGAAGAAGAGAAGGAAGGAGTTGGGAAATTTTCTAACTAGGTATTGGAAGTAAAAGGGAAATTGATTCAATGGGGAAGGGAGAAGTATTTGGGTGGAACATGTCACCCCATTTCTAGGACCTTTGCCTTGGATAGAAATTTAAATCCATATAATATATCAGATGGTAGCAGAGCAGGCAACATGCTGGTTTCTTCTGCCAACATTTTGACTTTTTTCAGGGCGGAAATTCCTGGCAATGTATTACTTTAAAAAGGAAAACTCACTCATTCTTGAATGTGGATAGCATAATGACACCTTCACGATTTATGGGGCCCATTCAAACCACTGTGCAACAGTAAGGCACGTACGTTCACATTGGTCCCATTTGGCATGCGAATTTCCAACAATAGCACCAATTCCCAAAAGTAGTTCCTGTACTATTTGGCGACTTTGGGTGTGATTTCAATAGACATTTGTGCAGGAACCCGCACATCTGTCTGTCAAATTGCCACCGAATTCGAACTGCATTGCCAGGTTGAAATTGTGCGAGTTCAGCTAAACTTGCACAATTTCTAACCCGCAGCAATGAACCTAGGCTCAAGCGGTAGTAAACCGCGAAAATATATTATAATATATATATATATATATATATATATATATATATATATATATATATATATATATATATCTCCAAGGCACCGAGCAATTTAGGTCATAATGTGCTAGTGTGCATCACATACTAGCACATGATGACAGACTTTTCAGAAAACTAAGCCCTCCAGCAGCACATTGTCAATGCCTGGTCTTTCTTCCGGGTACGCCAATATGAATGATATCACCATTTACGGCACGGTTCTAAAAGGGAACAGCACAGGTATGAAGTTCCTTCAGAGCGCATGCGCCGGTGACTGCGGTATTGTCGGATGTTTTTTCACCTTAATGCATAAGATGCATTAAGGTGAAAAAACATTTACCTTTACAACCCCTTTAAGTGCATTGTGGTGCCGTTCACTGAACAGAGCCCCCACACATCTGCATTGAAGCTTACAAGGAATGCCTTGCTAGGATGTAGTGGGCCACAACATTGAAGTATGTGTCTGGGTCTCTGCACTTACCTTTTAGCCTGGGTTCACACTAGGGTTGCCAACTCATCCCTTTAAAACAGAACACATATTAATTACACAGGTTCTGTGGCTAATTAAGGTGGTAATTAGACTCATTTGGTGCCTTACCTGCATTAAATTAGCCTCAGAACCTGTGTAATTCATATGTGTTCTGTTTTAAAGGGATGAGGTGGCAACCCTAGTTCACACTATAGCGATGAGGGAACCAGCGCAATTCCAGTGCAGGTTCCCACATCTCTCCAGCAGGCAGTTCACACTACCCTCTGCCGATGTGGGCGCCAATACAATGTTAATGACACCCCCAGATCAGTTCACAGATCGCAGTGTGAACTGTGGATTTAGACAGGAATCAGATTGCATGGGTGTAAACACCCGCATCCAATTCGCACAGCAGGAGATCGTGACCGACTCTCTATGAAGCCGGTTCACACATCTCCACAGTGGCTACAGTGGAAATTGTACAGGAGCCCTGTGCGTCTTTTGGTTCTTTTCAGGTCCGGATTCAGTCCAAAATTCGGGCTGAAATCAGACCTGAAACAGTGAATGGACGTGCACTGGACTCCTGCTGTGATGCTCCGTGCTCATATGTAAACCCAGCCTAAAGTAATACATTCATATAGCAAGGGTAGGGAAGGAAATCTAGCAGTTTATGCACATAAAGGAAATTGTACCCAATGTTAGATTTAGGAAAGAAAACAAAAAACAAAAAAGGAAGGAAGGAAGGGGGTAGTGAAAAGAATGCTGCACACATCAGATAAAAAAAAAAACTACCATATAACCTGCCATACAGATAATTTTGTGGGCATGGTACTGAAAAACAATCCAGTCATTAAAAGTCCTTCCTCATCTAAAAAGGACCGCTCTCTATTTAGCGCATCTTTTACATGCAGTCTGTAGGTGGATAACTTTGAATTTATTTCTGCACTTAGAATACATTTATGCTTCTGCAGGGAATGAGGGCAAAATGGCATGCTTTGCCACAGCGCACAAAATAGTGCAGCCCTTTCTTTAATCGCACATCACGGGACACAGAGCAGCCATAATAATTACTGTGCGTTATAGGCCACCTATTCAAATTTTCCAATGCAATTTTTGATGCAGTGCAATTAATATGGCACCCCCATCTTGCTAAAGCTTGCACCAAAACATATAAGTACCGTGCATGTTGGCACGTAGCGATTTTCAAAAAGGGGCAGGTAGTTTTGTACACTTCTCATGCCCAGTTGTATGTGCACGAGAAAGCATAATTGATGGGCTACTCGACAAGAATGTGAATGATGCCCAACAAAGGATAAACATTCAAGTGGAGGTTTGATTTTCAAATTACATTTGGTGACCTAATGTCATCTGTTGCAATGCTTTCTGGTACTCCTACAACTGTCAAAACTGCTTGCAAACAAAATCTTATAATATTTGGGCCAAATTGTACTTTACACTTTTAATGAACCTGTAAGTTACCCATGCAAGATTTAATGAAGATTGCAAACATGTATGAATTCCAACATGTAGATAAGTAGCACCATGTGTGCCGCAAAGCAGAGATCTCAGCCAATCTGACCAGGATGGTATAAAAGCCCAAACCAAGGTGCTACGTTGCAGCACATTAATGTGTGTTGTAAATGCAGCCAGTTTGTTTATAAGGGCTGCTAAAGCACCACAGCAGATTTGCACCATTGAGCGATATTGTGCATTGGCAGCGCCATTCATTTTCAATGGTAGCTTAAAAGGGTGAAGGCATGCCCTGTGCTAACTTGTACTTTAAAACCAGCATTGCCACAAAGCAGAGGTGTGAATGGGCCCCGGGTCTGTAGAAACAAGTGTAGCATATTGAACATGAATGTACATTTTATGCTCGTTTACTATGGGGAAAACAAAAAAAAAAAAAGTCCAGCCTATGCTTTTTAGGCTGGGCTTCTCCTCTGGGTCACAGGAGTGCAATTAGTTTTGCACTTCTGTGACCCGTTTTCAGCGGAGAGCGGTCTGAAGTCCGCTGACGTCACTGCCATCATTTGGGGCAGCGCGTTATCACAACTTCCAAGTCGGGATCTGCCAGCTGCCTTGATTGATGGCAGTCCTGCCCCTCCACAGCTCAGCGCTCCAATAAGCGCTGAGAAGTAGAGCAGAAGCGATGCCGACTGACAGTCAGCATCACTCTGCTCGGGGAGGAGTGAGAACCGATCCATCGGCAGTGTTCAGTGGCTCTGTTCCCAGTGCAGACACGCCGGGGGACAGATGCAGCATCAGTCTGATGCTGCATCTACCGAGGCAAGTATGAATAGCAAAAAAATAAAACCCATACTTCTCTTTTAATGTCTAATGCTAAACAGGTCACAAATAAGCCAAGAGCGCAAACCCTCCGGGCAAGCAATGTGTGTTTTGCTTGTCAGGAGGCTGACTTGTCACCCAAATTCTTCCATACACCCCAGTTTCCACTTGCCTATCAGCAGGCCGAGAACCGTCATATCGGGTGCTGCCGGGGAGAGGATCTTGTGCCTGACCCGGAAGTGACGTGTATGATGTCACGTTCGGGTCCCAACTATCCACTATATTTATGCACAAACACCCCCCCCCCCCCAAAAAAAACTTTCTGCGCACCTCCCTTCATATGCCATTGGGGCACTATGCATGAAAAGAAAAAACCCCACACACAAAAACTGCTCTGAAAGGAAAAGGATATGTTGCCTTTCAGGAACAGGTTACATGTTCCACTTTTTTTTTTTAGGGTTGAACATGCAACATGTTCCAGATTCCCGCAGCCTCTCCGTGTTACGAGCACTCTGTGTGACAGCAGTGTGGGGAGAAATTCCTCATATGTCACTTTCTGAAAAGAGTGTGGCCGCGTGGGACTCTTCTGGAGCTTGCTGTCGTTACTAAATGTCTTCGTGAAAGCAGGCACAGGGAGCTTGTATCAATCTACCTGCCTATGACTAGGGAGTCTATAACACATATTATATTATTTATAGTCCTGTCTGAAAATCTTGGAATAAAAAAAAGAAGGTCTGAAAATGTATTTTTGTGTGCGTTTATTAATCCCTTATAAAAAGGTCTGCACTGAAATAAGAAGAAAGGCCCACAAAATAGTTTTTCAAACTATACAAAGAGAATAAATAAATCAAGTACTAAAGGTGAATTCTATGCCAATGCATTTATACAGCCTACGGTTCTGAAAGTCTCGCTTTGCAAATCGAGCATCAGAAGTTGAGTAACTATTAGTGCATTCAATTTAATATAGTTGATCTAGAAGCTTACCTGCGATTAATTGGATATTATTTTCTTAACCAGCCTGGAAGTCAATCCTGTGGGCAACTAAAAAATCTTTATGGACTGCAAAAAAATGAATTAAGGCAAGCATGAAAATCAACATATTACATTCTCAGATAATGCATTCTGCATCCAAAGAAACATTTTATTAAAGGGGTGGTTCCCCCTAAAACACATTGCTAACAATAGATTCGTAAGACCCGTTACACTGCGGGTAGGCTGGCTTTTTTTTTTAGTACATACCGAGATCTCCCCGTCTCGTTCCTTGTCGGTGGGCGTTCCTAGTTGATTGACGTTCCTCGGACGGGCGCGTACGTGACGACTTTCCGAAAGAAGCCGAACGTCGCTGCGCATGCGCCGTATATAGTCGGCTCTATACGGCGCATGCGCAACGACGTTCGGCTTCTTTCGGAAAGTCGTGACGTCACGTACGCGCCCGTCCGAGGAACGTCAATCAACTAGTTCCGCCCACCGCCTAGGGACGAGACGGGGAGATCTCGGTATGTACGAAAAAAAAAAAAAAAAAAAAGCCAGCCTACCCGCAGTGTAACGGGTCTTACGAATCTATTGTTAGAAATTAGTTTTAGGGGGAACCACCGCTTTAAATATACGCCCATGACAAAATACAGTGGGGAAAAAAAAAAAAAAAAAATCATAATTTTATTCAGAACAAAGGCATTCCATTATAATCAAAACGCATTGTGTGTCCGATTACTGATACACCCAAAACAACCAAAAGTTTGAATATATTCTGGCAATGCAGTAAAAAATAATTCTATGTCATTTACATTTTGAATCTTGGTCTGTAGCCAAAAAGAAATATGCTTATACACCTATAGATAGGGATGTATAGCGATCAATGTGACCAGATTGAGAAAACAACTTTCAGTTAGAGGACATAACACTAACAGACTATAACAAAGGTTTGAACCAAGTCAGCATTGCTGAGTTTGAGGGGGGGGGGGGGGATCTAAATAAAATAGAAAGTATAAAATAGGTCTTGAAAAGTCTGAACAGGTCGAATACAACTGTGAATGTGCCACTCTTTAAAACAAATTGATAAGCTACTTGCAGGACTTCACTTCTTATCTAGATTTCCATCCCCAGTGGAACAGATTAGTATGAAGCAAATACAAAAGTAGTGTCAAGTAAAACTATAAAGAATGCATCTCAATCTGCAACAGCATATATTATGGTCAAGATGTTCCAGCATATGGCAGTAAAACAAACTGGTGTGATTTCCTATTCATCACATGCACAGTGCATTCATAAAATATTAAGACCCCCTTCACTTTTTTCAATTTTGTTATGTTGCAGCCCGAAAATTCAGTTGTTTATACCACTTGCCATCCAGCGACATACCCATACATCGCTAGACTTACAAGTGGTTATACTGGGATGATGCCTGCAGGTGCCGTTAAGACCCCTTTCACACATATGGACTCTATTCATCCATCCGTTCACGGATGAAAAAACGGACATCAATGCATTCCTATGGAAAAAAAAAACACACCTGGACAACCGATGATCATTATTTTCATCCGCTTCTGTCAACATCCATTTTTTTAACGGATGAAAAACTGATGTAAACTGTTGAACGGTCCATTGTTACATTGATTTTTAGGAGCAGCCAGTCACTTTAGGGGGGTGGAGTTTATGGCGGAGAAAGGCAGGAGAGCAGTATACAAAGTATCTAAAGACAGGCTCCCTCACTTGCTGGCTCTGACTGTCATTTTAGGCATGTCACTACATCAGGGCTCGACAAAATCCGGGCGCACGGTCGCAATTGCGACAAGAAATTGTGACCTGGCGCCCATGCCCACCGGTAATTGAGGCCGTCGCGAGCGCACGGAGGCACAAGAACCTGTGTCTACGTGCGGCCCCACCTCCCCCGCCACGCGATCGCGGCGGGACCACGATGGCCGGTAATTGAGGCCGCGGCTTTGTGGCCTTGTGAAGGCCCAAGCTTCCTTCTGTGACCTGGCGGCATCTGGTGGTGGCCGTTGGCATTACAAGTAAAACAGCAGTTCTAATGTGTTTTTTCACTGCCATCTCCTTCCCTCCAATTAGAACCCCCCCAAACATGATATATATTTTTTTTATTCTAAAACCCTAGAGAATAAAATGGCGATCATTGCAATACTTTGTCACACAGTATTTGCGCAGCGGTCTTACAAGTGCACTTTTTTGAACTAAAAAATAAGACAACAGTAAAGTTATCCCAATATTTTTTTTATATTGTGAAAGATAATGTTACGCTGAGTAAATTGATACCCAACATGTCTCGCTTCAAAATTGCATCAGCTTGTGGAATGGCGACAAACTTTTACCCTTTAAAAAAAGAAAAAACACCCTGCAAGACAAAGGCATAATGAGCTAGTAGTATGCATCACATACTAGCTCATTATAATATACTTACCTTAGATCAAAGCTGTTGCAGCGGTCCCCGCACACTGCTGTGACCGCCGTCGGTCACGGTACAGGCCCTTTAGAAACGGCACGATCAAGGTTGTTATTCCAATCTGAGCAGGCTCTGTATTCATTAATAGAATACATCACTCGCTGTGATTGGCTCAGCCGTGTATATACTGTACGCAGCTGAAGCTACATACATTACCGCACATCCGGTGGGTTGACATACAGCAGGCTGCATTTTATACCCATCGTATAAAAACGATGCCCACTTTTTACCCATTTAAGTGTAAAAGGTCATGTCATACGCCTGAAAATACGGTAAGCCTTATTATAGGCTTACCCGTAGGTACAAATGGTATAACAGGGTTTACAGCCACTTTAAGTGGATGTAAAAACTGATGTTCGCATGTGTGAAAGAGGCCCAATTTAGCCGACGGTCGGCTCCCTTGACAAAGTAATCCTAGCAGCGTCCCCTCCCACGGCTTTACTGGGATCTCCAGTCCCACCAAGAGTACCTTCCACTGGCTGATCATAGAGGCGATGAAAGAACAGAATACAGAAATGAGGAGTGATACAGGAAACCAGGAACAATGAGCTTACATTACTTCTGGTTTGGATAACCTGGAAGCAAACTGCCCCATTTTCAAAAGTGAAAGACATTTGATCACATCAATGTTGGTGTGAGCAAAATGTATTTAAGAGCAGAGGAGGGACTAGGGGTCTTAGAAAACAGATCTTTCCATAAGGAGTACCTGTCACAAGGATGTTTACATTCCTCATGACAGCAATAAAAGCGACAGGCTAAACCCCGACACATTCAACCTGTGCAGCAATACTGGCAGCCCTCATACTTCCATTTCCCAAAGACTCTGTGCAACGTCTTATATTTCAGCCGCCTCCCTACTGCACAAAAGGGGGAGGAGGTCTTTTTGAAGTGTGGACGGATCCCCATTTTTCCCCCTACCCCAACGAAAAGTGCCAAATGTGGCAGCAGAGGGGGTATGTTGGGAGGAGGCACATAACTGGGGGCTAAGAATATGCATGCATCATACATACTAGGGGGAGTACAACTGGGGGGGTCTGTAGTGGAGAAAGATCTGGGGGTTTTAGTTGATCATAAGCTCAATAATGGCATGCAATGCCAAGCTGCGGTTTCCAAAGCGAGCAAAGTCCTTTCTTGTATTAAGAGAGGTATGGACTCCAGAGACAGAGATATAATTTTGCCCCTGTACAAATCATTAGTAAGACCTCATCTGGAATATGCAGTTCAGTTTTGGGCACCAGTTCTCAAAAAGGATATAGGAGAACTGGAGAAAGTGCAGAGAAGAGCAACCAAACTGATAAGAGGCATGGAGGAGCTCAGCTATGAGGAAAGATTAGAAGAACTAAATCTATTCACTCTTGAGAAGAGGAGAATTAGGGGGGATATGATCAACATGTACAAATATATAAGAGGTCCATACAGTGAACTTGGTGTTGAGTTATTCACTTTACGGTCATCACTGAGGACAAGGGGGCACTCTTTACGTCTAGAGGAAAAGAGATTTCACCTCCAAATACGGAAAGGTTTTTTCACAGTAAGAGCTGTGAAAATGTGGAACAGACTCCCTCCAGAGGTGGTTCTGGCCAGATCAGTAGATTGCTTTAAGAAAGGTCTGGATTCTTTCCTAAATGTACAGAATATAACTGAGTACTAAGATTTGTAGGTAAAGTTGATCCAGGGTAAATCCGATTGCCTCTCGGGGGATCAGGAAGGAATTTTTTCCCCTGCTGTAGCAAATTGGATCATGCTCCGCTGGGGTTTTTTGCCTTCCTCTGGATCAACTGTGGGTATGAAGTTGGGTGTATAGGATTTTACTGTGTTTTTTTATTTTGTTTTTTGTGGTTGAACTGGATGGACTTGTGTCTTTTTTCAACCTGACTAACTATGTAACTATGTAACTATGTAACTATGTAACTGGAGCTTCCACTTTTGGGTGGAACTTTGCTTTAAGTACATCGGATATTCAATTTTTTCTTTTTAATAAAAGTTCAGACATTTCCAAAATTCTGCTTTCACTTTGTCATTATGGGGTTCCAAGTTAAAGTGGAGTTTCCATCCCCAATTTTTTTTTTTCAATATTGTGCTCATTAGACCTAAAAAAGTGAAAAAAAAAATAAATAACATTTTTTTACTCATCTGGAAAAGCCTGTTGCTATGCGGTCCCACGAAATCTGCCTTTGAAACCACCTAGGATTCTGACATCTCCCTCTAATGCTCCTGGGAAATGTGTGTCATCATTTCCCAGGATGCAGTGCGCTGTCCAATTATCACTCCCCATCCAAGACTTCCAGGAAGCAAGTGCTTGTAGGCTTCACAATGCCCACAAGCAAAATGACAACAGTGTGGACATAGTTTTATAAACTCTTTTTGAATATCTATGCGGATCGGCGGCGGATTTGTAAAATAGTAAGTGACCGGATTTATATTATAAAAATGCAGGATGAAGGGATATACATTTAAAAAATGCCAATTGTGGTTGGAACTCCGCTTTAAGAAAAGAAAAAAAAAAAAAGAAAAAAAAACACACACACACACACACACACACACACACACACACACACACACACACACACACATAAACAACTGTAGTATCAGGCTGCAAAATAAGTCAAGGGGGTCTGAATACTTTATGAATGCACAGTATAAGAAAGGTTTGTTGAGTGCAGAACCAAGATGCTAAACTTGGCTATTCCTCAAGATTTTGAGCACAGATGCCAAACCAAAAGAAAAAAAACGATAAAAGCAGTGTAAAGACATTTGCAAACATTTTTTGTATCTTAAAATACTTGACTCGTACAGTAGATTTTAAAGCAGAAATTAAGGCAAAATGTGTGTATCTTTTTGAATAAAGCAAGGGAGGTGTTCTAAACCCCCCACCAGGATTTTTTATGACATCTTTTTTCCATGGCCACAACAGAAAAGAAAATTCCTTCAAAATTAATGAAATCTCTGGTAGTCACCAGAACCAGTAGGCCCACTGGAAACGTCCCGTCTATTCCTGTTCTGGTAACCACTCACAGTTCGGGATTTTCTTTCACTTGTGGTGATAACGATCACCTGGACAATTAGAGAGGGTGAATCTCCCTAAATGGCCACAGCAACAAATAAGAATAATTGTACTTTAAAATGCAGTATAAACTCTGGCATAGTGCGCCTTAAAAGACAATGCCGTTTATCAAATCTTCCTAAACCTGACCCAATAGCCCCTAGGTCTAGGATAATGACAATTCTAGCAATTAAATACAGTCACTGTGCCTTTATCACCAACCACAATAACTTCCATTCAGAAAACACCAAAAGGCTCAATATTAAATCAGCACTACATCAATCTACAATCAATAAAATATGAATTAAATATGAATTAAACTACAAAGGATTCCTTCAGAAAGCAGTTAAAACCAGACAACGCACTTCAAGAAAACAGCGTTGGATCAAAATGACAACGTAATACTGAAGATTTTCTGTGGTACATTTTTTGCTCTACGAGTAGAAAATCTGCACTTGGTATGCCAGTTTCACAAATTAAAAGTTATCACAATGCGAATTGTTCGGTTTAGGACTTGAGCCTAAACAATTTATATAAAGCATGTTGGTAGAAGTTTTGAAGTGAAACCAAGTAACACCATGAGAGGAAAAATAAATAAAAATACATATTTTAATTATGCAAAATTAACTTAGTCTATAAAATGTTATAAATACAACCATAAAGCAACCACACCAATTTAGAAAACCATTACAAAAATAATCAGTATACAAGACAACTTTCAAAGTCATATCAACTGTATACAAAAAAGCAATAGTTGAAGTCAATGTAATACATTTTGCCATTATACCAATTTCAACGCCTTGCCAAGCAGCAAATTATTACGGTTGCAATAAAATTTGAGCCAATATAAAACTTAGGGCAGAAGTTAAAACCAGTCAACAATTATAAATACCATTATTAAAAATAAAACAACCAGCTACTGGTTTAGTACAAGAGAGACTTACAGGACAACATGAAGAAAAAACTTCCACTCAAGCCAGAATGTTTAGCAAGCATCATAAAACAAGATACGCAAGGCACTACCTAAAAAAAGGTTTCGGACAAAAACTAGCAGATTTATACTAGACTGGGCAAGAATTCCCACCATGAATATTTTAATGCAGTTTATCATTGATGACCCCCAATCCCTGATAAGGCCATCGTCAAGATATCTGCATACTGCCCTATGCCTAGACAGGTTTCTGAGATCCAATGCCAGCTATGTCTATAGACAAAGGTCATTACCATAGGTTCTGACAAATAAGCCATTTGACCTTAAAAAAAAAAAAAAAAAAAAAAAAAAAAAAAAAATTCCTCTTAACTGGCTTATTTAATTTTTCTGTGATTAGGATTTACCGGCCATGAGGTTCATTACACTCTTGTTACCTCCAAATTGCCATCAGCAAGTTAAACAAACTTTCAATTAGTCATATACTTTCACACACACACTGAAAAACCATAGCAGCAAGACTCGGTTCACACTGGGGCGACACGTCAGGCGGCTCAGCCGCGTGACGAGTCACGTCCCATTCAATGCAATAGAACCGTTCTAATAGGAGCGACGCAAGTCGCTCCGACTTAGAGAAAGGTTCCTGCACGACTTCGGGGGCGGCTCGGGGCGACCTGCATTGACTTCTATACAGAAGTAGTTTTGCAAATCGCCTCTGAAGTCGTCCTCAGGACGACTTGCAGAGTCGCCCCCCCCGAAGTCGTGCCGCTGGAGTGTGAACCGACTCTTAAAGAATAACGCTTCATACAATGAGTCTTACCCATACTCATCGGATAGAATATATATATATTTTAACATGGAGTGTCTTCAGTGAGAGCGCTCTGTCCAACAGAAATCTGTACCAGGCAACACAATCCGTTCAAGAGCTGCAGATCTAATTCGCACTTTGTAAGTGTGCGATTCCACTTAGACACCCAACACTATGTATCCGTTTCTGTTATTGATTAGCACTTACTCCCCTTTTTTTGCATGAAAAAAAAAGAGCAAAATACACAATAAGGTCCCACGTCTGAACATGGGCTGGTTTGAGAAGAAAGGCAAAACTTTTCAACCCAGGTATAGCACAAGTCAACATTCTTAATGGACAACGTTAATAGAATTGATCTACTAACCTTTGAATAACCACAATTGTGTACCCTACTAGTTAATGCAGTAAATGGTTGTATGCCTAGGGAGCAGAGAGGCCACCCCAGTTCAATCACCAAAGGCTGCCTAGCTTTTCCATGTAATTACAGCAGTCACAAGAGAATAGTTGATTCAGCATAGTTGTGTACATACAGAAATGTAGGCATGAATAGGCTAGGATAAGCTCACATTGGCAACCCACTTGTGTCTAGACATGATTCTGCTTTAAAAGGCACATTCACATGGATGTTAACTCTGCATACAGCGACATACAAATCTACAGGCCCTCTCAGACGGCTGCACCAGGCAGTGTAATGTTGCAATGCATTCAGCAGTGCTTTAAAAAAAAATAAAAAAGCGGCACAGCTGTATCCAGGGTCATATGTTTCCTGCATTATTTACTTTTAGCATGTAAACATTTTATGCCAGCGTGGACATCTATAATGCACCCTACTGGTCACCACCACTCAGTACCCACATAACATCAAGGCGTCACCCATTATTAGAGGTCGACCGATATATCGGTCGGCCGATATATCGGCCGATATTTTGCGTTTTTAAAGATATCGGCATCGGCCGATTATTTGGTAAATTAGGCCGATTGTCTAGGATCTGTGCTGGGTGGAATTCTTCCGCCTGCCTGCCCGCCCGCTCGTCGCTATCTGCTGACTTTATATTTGTTTCCGTTTAGGAAGTCTGCAGCCAACCAGCGGACCGGTAACAGCCAATCGGCGGCCGCCGCTGCAGACTTCCTCCACTGTAAAAAAAATGTCCCCTGACGTGCTGCGCGCCCTGCCTCTGCCTACAAATTCCAGAATGCAGCACGGGCCGGTAACAACCAATCGGCGGCCGCCGCTGCCGTCATTCTCCACTCTGGAAAAAAATGTCCCCTGACGTGCTGCGCGCCCTGCCTACAAATTCCAGAATGCAGCACGGGCCGGTAACTGTCGGCCCGCGCTGCATTCTGGGGCTTGTAGGCAGAGCGCGCAGCACGTCAGGGGACGTTTTTTTCCAGAGTGGAGAATGACGGCAGCGGCGGCCTCGGATTGGTTGTTACCGGCCCGCTCTGCATTCTGGTGATTGTAGGCAGCACAACAGGGACGAATGGAGCTTTGTGGATAGAGTGCTAATATCGCCCTTCCTTCTGTTTTAGCACTGCTCAGCGCTCAGGACTCCTGAGCGCTGAGCAGTGCTTAAACAGAAGGAAGGGCGATATTAGTAGGCAATACAGAAATTTGGCCACAAGAAATGAGACAATGCTGCAAAAAAAATGTAAACATCAAAACAAAGTAGCAACTATTGAAAGTCCCAAAGTCCAATATAATACTGCAGCAGCAACATTTCCAAACAAACGTTTGAAAAACGAAACAAACTTCTATATAATCAATATAGAAGTTTGTTTCGTTTTTCAAACGTTTGTTTGGAAATGGCGCTGCTGCAGTATTATATTGGACTTTGGGACTTTCAATAGTTGCTACTTTGTTTTACTGTCTGTTTTGACGAATGGAGCTTTCTTGTGCTAGGCTAGAAGATGCAACGGAGCAAGGAGCGCTCCGCTGGTGGGCATTGATGAGGTGGCAGTGAATGACATTGGGCTGTACTGGTGGGCACTGATGTGAGGCACTGATGTGGTGATGCACTGGTGGGCACTGATGTGGTGATGTACTGGTGGGCACTGATGTGAGGCACTGATGTGGTGATGCACTGGTGGGCACTGATGTGGTGATGTACTGGTGGGCACTGATGTGGTGATGCACTGATGTGGTGATGCACTGGTGGGCACTGATGTGGTGATGTACTGGTGGGCACTGATGTGGTAATGCACTGATGTGGTGATGCACTGGTGGGCACTGATGTGGTGATGCACTGGTGGGCACTGATGTGGTGATGTACTGGTGGGCACTGATGTGGTGATGTACTGGTGGGCACTGATGTGGTAATGCACTGGTGGGCACTGATGTGGTAATGCACTGGTGGTATGCGCTGGTGGGCAATGATGGGATGCACTGGTGCATTGGTGGGCATTGATGAGGTGGCACTGATGGGCTGTACTGGTGGGCACTAACGTGGAACTTCTGGACACTGATAGGCTCCACTGGTGGGTACTGATGAGGTTGCACTGGTGGGCACTAATGGATACTGATAGGCTGCACTGATGGACTGCACCAGTGGTCACTGACAGGCTGCACCCCACCTCTCCACCCTAAACAATTATCTCCTCCCCACCTCTCCACCCTAGGTTTTTTGAGATGAAGGAAAAAAAAAAGAAAATCGGCCTAAAATATCGGCCTAAAATATCGGCCACACATATCGGCCATCGGCCACCCCGATTTCCAAATATCGGCATCGGCCAGAGAAAAACACATATCGGTCGACCTCTACCCATTATATTTATATATTAGCCCTGAACGAGTCAATGTGGCAGTGCATGTGCAGACCTTTACCGATTCTCAATGACTAAAGGCCCAGTTCATGGGGCCCAGCCCTAGTCTAATAGTGTTTAATTTTGCCAAATTTCCATTCACAATAAAAGCAAGCGTTTCTAAAGGCCGCCCAATCAGTACAGACTGGTTAAAAATAGGTCACAAAACGCTATTTTCTTCTTTTAGGAAATATAGACAAGTATTTTTAAAGCTCATTTGGACATTTAATCATATTTGATTTCATGAAAATAATTTCATCAAAACTTTTTCTATAGGTAGGATTTAAAGGAGGGATTTGGAGACGGCACCAAGTTCTGAAATTTGATGCTTGCACTTTTTTTCGAGATGCCGATGCGCGTGCCTGGCGACTGCCATGTCCGCCAGGTACCTGCGATCGGCAGTGACAGAGCAGGAACGTGGATCTCTGTGTGTAAACACAGTGATCCACGTCCTGCCAGGGAGAGAGGAGACCGATGGTGTGTCCCTTGTACATAGGGACACAGATCGGTCACCTCCCCCACACAGTAAGAATAACTCCCAGGGAACACATTTAACCCCTTCCCTGCCCCCTAGTGTTAACCCCTTCCCTGCCAGTCACATTTATACAGTAATCAGTTCATATTTATAGCACTGATCGCTGTATAAATGTGACTGGTGCCCAAAATGTGTCCGCCATAATATCGCAGTCCTGACAAAAATTCTATCCCCCATTTTGTAGCCGCTATAACTTTTGCGCAAACCAATCATTATTGCGATTTTTTTTTTTAAAACCAAAAATATGTAGAAAAATATGTTTTGGCCTAAACTGAGGGGAAAAAAAGGGATATTCGTTATAGCAAAAAGTAAAATATTCAAATTTATTTCAAAATTGTCGCTCTTTTTTTGTTTATGGCGCAAAAAATAAAAACCACAGAGGTGATAAATACCACCAAAAGAAAACTCTATTTGTAAAAAAAAACAAAACAAAAAAAACATCAATTTTGTTTGGGAGCTACGTCGTACGACCGGGCAATTTTCATTTAAAGCGACAGTGTCGAAAGCTGAAATTTCGTCTGGGCAGGAAGGGGGTTTATGTGCCCAGTAAGCAAGTGGTTAAACACATTGGGGAAAAATAAATAGATATACATTTTGTTTGGGTACAACATTATGTAACCACACAATTATCAGTTAGGCCATGTTCAGTTGCGGGGAATCCGCACAAGTGGATCCGCCTGCTCAGCGGGGGATATCTGTGCTGATCCCCACTGAAGAAGAGGCAAATGGCAGGTCCGTGTCTGCTCTCTATGGAGCGGCCAGATGGAAAACGGACTGCATGACTGTTTTCATCCGATCGGCCAGACAGGTGAACGTATCCACATCAGTTTGTTTTTGCGGCTCGGATGCCGCGCCGCTTGGATGTGGCGCGACCCCGATCTGTGTAAAGAGCCGGGGCTCTTTAACCATGTGATCGGCTGTGATGAATCACCTTTTTGTAGGGCTGAAAATACACCCCTCGGCTTATACTTGTTTAAAAGTTGCGGCTTCCCTCTGGCCCCTTCCGTGATAGGCTTTCCCAGCAGACACTGTGTTCGTCCGTGATTGGTGGAACACTGAACACAGTGTCTGCTGGGAAACCGAGTCTGAGGATGAGAAGACGTCCGTGATAGGCTGCTGGGAAACACCTATTACGGAACAGGACCAGGAGGAGACCGCGACTTTTAAACAATGAATAGACACCCGCCGCCTGTCAAGAATTTTGAGGTACACTGACTCGGGCACAGTGAGGCGTGCAAATGGGCATTGTTGACGCTCTTCTGCTTACAGTAGCTGCTGCATTCTCACCCTAGGCTTATACTCGAGACAATAGGGTTTCCCAGTTTTTTGGGGTAAAGTTAGGTGCCTCGGCTTATACTCAAGTATATACGGTATTCCCCTTGCAATGAGCCGCTGACTGCAGTGGCGCATGCGCACAGGGGATTCTTGGCTGAAAGCCCCGGTAGACGCCGGACCTTGCCGGTGACTTGTCGTTAAGGTTCCTCTATCGAGATGGTTCTTGTAAAGACTGCCCAGGCGCAATCCTTGCCGACGTAAATCTCCGAACCTCGGCCGGCATCCAGGCTCATTGCTTAAAGTGGAGGTTCACCCGGAAATGTTAATTTTTAACATCAGTATAATGCTCATTTTGTCTAGGGGAAATCGGGTAGTTTTTTTAAAAAACAAAGCTGTATTTACCGTTTTAGAGAGCGATCTTCTCCGCCGCTTCCAGGTATGGTCTGCGGGACTGGGCGTTCCTATTTGATTGACAGGCTTCCGACGGTCGCATCTATCGCGTCACGATTTTCCGAAAGTAGCCGAGCTTTGGTGCGCAGGCGCCGTATAGAGCCGCACCGACGTTCGGCTTCTTTCGGCTACTCGTGACGCGATGTATGCGACCGTCGGAAGCCTGTCAATCAAATAGGAACGCCCAGTCCCGCAGACCATACCCGGAAGCGACGGAGAAGATCGCTCTCTACAACGGTAAGTACTGCTTCGTTTTTAAAAAAATACCCGATTCCCCTTCACAAAATGAGCCTCAATCTAATGTTAAAAAAAAAAATTCGGGGTCAACTCCCGCTTTAACATCCCCGTGGATTGGAGGAGGTTAAAAAAGAGCCAGGAGGCCGAGCGGGCCGAGTGAGCGAAGCGAGGCCGGCTGGCCACTTTCCTCAAACTCCACGTCGCCCTGGATGCCGGCCGAGATTCTGAGATTTCCGTCGGCAAGGATTGCGCCTGCGCAGTCCTTACAGGAACCATCTCGATAGCCAGAACCATATTGTCAGATCACCGGCTTGCGCGGGAGTGACGACATTGCGGCTCCAGCCACTCACAGCGCTGGAGCAGCCACACCCGGAAGACATGCTAAAGCAACATGTCATCTCCCTCGGCGTGGACCAGATAAGTTACTGACGCCTCGTTCTAAGGCAAGTATTTCATAATGAGCTAGTATGCAGTGCAAACTAGCTGGTTATGCCTTTTGCCTTATAGGGTTATTAAAAAAAAGAAAAACGCTTTAAATACTACCAAAAGAAAGCTCTATTAGCATGAGGAAGATGATAAAAAATGTAAGTGTAGCATGACCGCACAATTGTCAAAGTGTGACAGTGCTTAAAGCCGAAAATTGCCCTGGGCAGGAAGCGGGTAAAAGTGCCCTGTATTAAGGTGGTTAAAGTGGAGGTCCACCCTCAAAAAAAATTCTGACATCACATGGAGTCGAGCCATCCGACAGAATGCCGGTGTCTTTTTTTTTCTCAGCACATACCTCGTTATCACGATTTTCACCCCCCGCCAATCCCGCGGGAATGGGCGTTCCCAAGCACTGCCTGTGATCGACAGGCTTCCGAACGGCGCACACTGCGCGTCACAGGTTGCCGTCAGAACCCGAACGTCGGTGCGCAGGCGCCGTATAGAGCCGCACCGACGTTCCGGTTTTTTCGGCAACCTGTGACGCGCACCATGCGCCGTTCGGAAGCCTGTCAATCACAGGCAGTGCTTGGGAACGCCCAGTACCGCGGGATTGCCGGGGGGTGAAAATCGGGATAACCGAGGTATGTGCTGAGAAAAAAAAAAAAAAAACACCGGCATTCTGTCGGTAGGATGGCTCGACTCCATGCGATGTCAGAAATTTTTTTGAGGGTGAACCTCCACTTTAAAGTAACACAAAAGTGGAAAAAACGGCCTGGTCGTAAAGGGGGGGGGGGTAAAACCCTTTGAAAAAGGAAGCCTCAACAACGCTTGGTGAAAGCTCTGTGGCAGCTGGCCGATCACACGGCTCCTATACATATTGAAAACGCATCGCAAAACGCATCGCATGCACCCCGACGGCGTTTACGGCACGATTGAGATCGCATTTAGCAAGTTACAAGCCAAAATAATACAAAAATGACATACAATTAAAACTTTAACACAACAAACACATTCGGCGTATAACGGGCACTCAAATTACTTTGCCGGTTTAGATTTGCCCCCCCAAAGGGCGTAAACAATGGAGGCGCCTGCAGACCATCGCAACCACAACGCTCTGCAGTATTGGAGGAAAACTTCTCATATGGTTACGCATGTAGTTGCATTTAATTTAAATATATATATATTTGCATGGTCAGTTCTGATGAATAGAGGTGGCCATGATGTTGGGGGGTCCCTGTAGGAAGGACTGGCACCTGCATACACCTTGTGGTGACTGGAAGCCGCCATGACACACAAATGATGAGAACATGACAGGCCCTGTACACAGGCTGAGGCCTCCTCTCTCCAATACACGCACCATGACCCGCCACCTCTCTGAGGAGAAGGTCAGTCAGGACTGAAGAGCCCACAATGGCGGCCTTCCTCTCCTCACACACGTTCATACACATCCCATCCCCCCTCCTCCATCATCATCATCATCCCCTCATCGTCTCCTCACAACTCTTACCGCTGCAATGAGTGAAAGGACACGAGGAGACGCCGAACAAGGGAAGGCGCGACCCCCGTGTTCTCTCCCCTCTCTCGGTCTCCTCTGCTCGCTCGGCGGGTGACGTTTGGCACGATCACCCGCTTATTATTTTTTTGTTTGTTTTGTTTTTTCTTTATCCGCCAGGAGAAGCAGCCGCTCAAAATGGCGGCTGCACAGGAGAGCAAGTGACGTCACGCGGCCCGCCTTTTCCTTCGGAGGAGGAGGAGGAGGGAAGAGGGGGGTGTGTGTGGCCAAGAACAAGCGTAGTGTTCCGTCAGATATGGCGACCCGTCCAAATTGGTAACGGAAGTGACGTTCCGTCGCCGCCATCTTGCTACACCCCGCACCCATCTATAGTAACAATACACCGAGAAGGGGGGGAAGCGGACATCTTGTTACACTCACCGTAGTTTTGCACTTCACAGTTATTTTTAACAGTAAACGTAGCATATATGGTGAAATACAGGATTTGGAAATCCACCAGACTGTTTACATATTATAAAAGCAGCGGTGTTCTGTCACATTAGCAAACCTGTGCGATCTTAGGGTGACCACATTTCCAAATTGCCATTCAGGGACACCCCCCCTTTCTTATTTTTGACCTCATAGATTTCACTGGTTCATCCTGGGACCTGTAGTTCTTCACTGGTCGAGGGTCCACATCTTCAGCTCTGAGGGGTTGATGGTGAGACCTGTAGTCCTTCACTTTTGGGGGTCACACCCCCCAAAAGGGAAGGACTAGAAGTCCCAGCATGAACTCCTAATATCTAAAGATGTGACCCCCCCCCCCCCAATTTGAAGGACTACAACACCCAGCATGAACCCCTGAGATCTAAGAGTGTGACCCCATAGATTTCACAGGTTCATGCTGGGACCTGTAGTTCTTCACTATTTGGGATGGTGTCACATCTTAAGCTCTGATGGGTTCATGCTGGGACCTGTGTCAGTTTCATTCCGGGACACTGTATTGTCCCAGAGTGAAGGTGCCCGGGACAGACCTGCAGAATGCGGGACTGTCCCGGGCAATCCAGGACATGTGGTCACCCTAGCGATCATCAGGTTTGCTGCTGCTGGTCAAGTGGTTGTACACCTTGTACAACCACTTTTCCCTACAGGTAAGTCTATAATATAGGGTGACCAGACATCCCCGGTTTCAGGGGACAGTCCCTGGATTGAGGACACTGTCCCCGTACCAAGTCTGTCCCCGGTTTTGTCCCCGGATTGGATTTGAACAGGGGCTGGGGCAATTTCAAAGACCGTCAGTGCAGAATAAAAAAAAAAAAAAATTCTAAATTACGCACCCCTGCTACTAGCTTAGGGGGGTGAAAAATGGCCAAATTTTAGAACATGCTCTAATTGTTCACGTCGTGAAAAACTGTCGTGTGTAGGCTTTAACGAAGAGAAAAAAAACGTGCATTCTCAGAAGCAAGTTATGAGACGGGAGCGCTTGTTCTGGTAAAACTAGCATTTGTAATGGAGATAGCACATTCGTCACGCTGTAACAGACTGAAAAGCGCGAAGACTGAAAAGCGCAAATCGTCTCTCACCAAACTTTTACTAACACGCGGTAACACGAAATCAGCAAAAGCAACCCAAAGGGTGGTTCCAACCAAATGGAACTTCCCCTTTATAGTGCCGACGTTGCTCGAGCATTTTTTTTTCACGAGCGGTTGTGTGCAAGGCAGGCTTGACAAGCATCGCGTTGAGAAAAACATTGTTTTTTTTCCCCATGACATGAAAAATGGTCGTGTGTACGCGGCTTTACTCTTCGGGCCCCCGGCTACTACTGTCTTCATTACTAGTAAAAAAAAAAATGTCCCCGGATTTAATTTAAAAAATCTGGTCACCTTACTATAATAAGGCTTAGGTCCCTTTCACACTTGTGGACCGTATGTCCGCTTTTCCATCCATCCGTGTGCGGATGAAAAAGGGACATACATTGGTCCCTATGAGATTGCAGGTGTCAGCGGATGAACATCCACCGACACCCAACCTCGCCCTGGGGCCGCAATCCTCCGATTCTGCAGACGAAGAAAAACCCAATTTTTCCTAACGTCTGCGGATCGGGTGAACACGGACAGACGGTCCGTGTTCATCCGATCCCCCCGTAAAGGGAGCGGAGAAAAGACAGGGCGGTCCCTGCACAGTGTGCGGAGACCGCCCTGTCATCCGCCAGCTCAGCGGGGACCAACGGACCGATCCCCGCTGAACAAATGGAGGTTCACAGGGCGGATCATTACTGATCCACCCCATGTGAAAGAGCCCTTACTTGTAGGTACTAGAGTTATAGAGTTATTTAGGAGTTATTTGCCATAGAAGCCGGTATAATCGGCACATGCGCACTAAAGACGGGATCCGTGCCGTTTCTATAGTGCCCGTGCCGTGACCGTCGGCTCCCGCGCGCATGCGTGAGAGTGACGTCATGCAACTCCGGCCAATAGCAGAGCCGGAATCCATGGCCCCGGAAGAAAGAGGGGGTTGAAGATGGACGCGTTGAGAGACAGGGAACATCGCAGGCTTCTTCTGCAGGTAAGTGGCACATAATGGGCTACTATGCAATGCATAGTAGCCCATTATGCTTTTACTTTGCAGGGAACAAAAAGGAAGTAAAACCCATCAGGGTGTACTTCCTCTTTAAAACTCAACATCTAAACAGTCCGGCGGATTACCAAATCCTGTATTTCACCTTATAAGCTCCGTTTTCTGTTAAAAATAAGTGTGAAATGCAAAACTCCAGTGGGTGTAACAAGATGTCCACTTGGCCCCTTTTCGGTGCATTGTTATTGTGGAGGAATGCAGGGTGTAGAAAGGTGGCAACGGAACGTCACTTCCGTTACCAATTCTGACGGGTTGCCATAGCTGATGGAACAGCGGGTCTCTTGGCGAGGCGTGCATTCTAGCAGAGCGGGAGCACACGCCGTGCAGAGAAGCACGTGTAACCGGAAAAAGTTATAAAAGATCCAGAATAAGAACTTTTTTCACCAGGGCTGAGGCCGGGGTCAGTAAAATAGGTGGTGGGGAGTCTTTTACTTAGGCCTCTTGCACACTGCAGCTTGACAAAGCTCCGTTAAGCTTTTTTTTTTTATCGAGCTAAAATACAGCGCATTAACTGTAATGTGCCTATGTACTCAGGCGCGTAAACAAGCGTTTACGCGCCTGTGTGCATAGGCACATTACAATCAATGGGCTAAATATTAGCTTGTAAAAAAAAATAAGCTGTACTGAGCTTTGTCAAGCTGCAGTGTGCAAGAGGCCTAAAAGCAGTAGTAAACCACCACAAAAACGTAAAAACCGGACCCCCTGTAGGTTACCATTTGCCGACCACCATATAGCAGTTTAAGGCCGGGTTCACACATATGCGGGTTCGTGTCTGGGGTCCAGTGCGTCCCTGGTAACCGGTTCAATCGAGTCAATATTCCAATCGCACACGTTCTTGGACTTTGAAAATGGCTTGTGGAAAGAAGGTGGGTGCTGAAATGATCACCAGCTGGGCACTGGAACCATCAAACAAATAAAAAATATTCACCAGCACACCATGAATCGCAGACAAAGTGCAACGTTTCTTTTGATTACCGGTACTTGCCTGACAAAGAGGTCCTGCGTGGCCTCGAAACGTTGCACTTTTTGTAATGCCTTTTTTGTATTAACATTTTTTGAAGGTTATCTGCGATTCATGGTGTGCTGGCGAATATTTTTTTTATTGTTACTGGTTCAGGTGCAAATTTTTTGCCCGAATTTGCACCTGAATCGGACCAGAAGACACACTGGACCCTTTTTGAATGTGGGCCGCGGCTGCCCCGGAACTGTGTGAATTGGGTCCATTGAGACCGGAGTTCTGCCGAAAACACCAACTCTAGAAAATCTCCAACCTCGTCACTTCCAGTTTCTCTCCAGTAGCAATAATTGTAATTCCAACGAGTTGGCTGTTTTAATAGAACACCGCCCGCTAGTAACCAACAAAATGGCAGCAACAACTTTTTTCCTCCTAACGCAGTGTTCTGTAAAAAACAGCCAACTTGTCGTGTACTGTACTGTATACACTGCCAGTGTTTTGTGAAAACAGCCAACTCATCAAAATTTGCAGGAACACAGGATCAATGACTTCCATACTGACAGAACGGCAATCTGCCTCATTTACATTCGCCGTTTTGGCTCTCTGCCTAATGATCGTCAGGTACCAGCGGACATTGAGTCTGCGGCACCTGCTGAACAGCTCCCGTTGTGTCTAATCACAAAGGGAGCGGGTCACTGGCGGTGCGCATGTGCACCGCAGACCCAGAAGTGTCGGATCATGTACTAGATATGTAAATGAGTGAAAAACTTATATAGCGCAACACATGCAAACTGAATCGCCTCTGGGTGCTCGGTATCCATTCCCTGGGCCCTCAGAAGAGGTGGGTCTTGATCTTTCTCCTGAAGGCCAGGTGGTTTACCTCCAATCGGATGCTGGTTGATAGAGCGTTCCATAGTCTGGGTCCTTGGACCGCAAATCTTCGTTCTCCTTTGGACTTGTATCTGGCTTTGGGTATGTGATCCGGCGCAGAGCAGACACCCTTCAGCAATAAATGTGTGGTGGGCGGTCGTAAAGGGGTTAGGGATGCAGCCTTTGTGTACCTCCAACGAAATAGCGTTCTTCACATTTCCACTTGTGGCATGATGTACTGGCTCCTCCCTACGTGTTACGTCATCAGGTGACTGAGCACAGACAGCAATAGATCATTTGTTATATTGCGTGACACTATTGTTTTAGATACATATTCTTACCTATAAGTGAACACTTGGTTGGTGTCAGCAGCAGTATATATTTTTATACTGTATATATTTGAACACATATTTGTTCTTTAGTACATATTCTTTGGCTTCATCCCAGGGTTCCTCGGGTCCTTCATAATCCTCTATTTTAAGCTCTCTGTCTATATACAAAACCAGAAGTATTGGAAGTGTTTTTCTAAATGATTGTGTTGAGGTTTATATGCAAGGCTGCTGATAAAGCAGTACAGCCAGTCCTCTTACCAATGTCAGGAGGCTATTATTGTGTACACTGACATTAATGTCAAGGGCAATTATTGATTCTACCGATACCAACTTTGGCGGTTATTATTGCATCCACTGACACCAATGTAGAGGACCATGACTGAGTCTACTGATTTATAGGTAGAGTGTGTTTGAGCTTTGGGGTGCAAAGGCTATGCACCAGTGTAAGAGCAAGCGCGCTCCCTATTATTACTGACACTAATGCTGGGGTTATTTTACTCCAACTTTTTATAGTGTATCACAAAGCACACTAGAACATAAAGCAGGCCTGACATTGAGGTTCTTTATTCCATATTAATTTTAAATGGGCTGCCTAACTTGACGCAAATGGACCATGAATTATCATAGCTGCCTAGAAGTGTGGCGTGTGCTGTAATGTTTATTATTTGAGTTAACAAAAAAAAAAAAAAACAGGCAAAAAACGTTATTATTTTGGATGAAGAGTCCCCATTGATGAGATCCTGCCTTTATTAGTCCTAAAGACTCCCACTGACAGTACAGAAATTAAGGGGAGTCCAAAATGTAAGAATTGTTCCCAAAAGAACATGAAAAATCTTCCAATGGGTAAGAGGAAAGCCTTTTACTTTGGAGAGATTTCACTTACTTCCTGTTGCATCTCTGGGACAGGAAGAAGAAATTTCTCCAATAAGACACAAAAAACTGCCAGGGTCCCCCCCTTTCATACTACTCTATCCAAATCTTGAATAAACGTTTTAGCTATACATACGTCACTTATCACTTTTGTTATAGCTAGTCCACGATTTCTGTAGAAAACAGGACTTCAGGCTTTTTATGAGAGTGCAACAAAAAAAAACACAGGTCTTTTGTTTTAGCAGTCTCTCTTTGATAGCGTAGCTTCTTGTAGTTCCTTGGCAAAGTCCCGTTTGCTACACGCCAGCTATCACAGCTGACTTTTAGTGTACCCCTATTGCATACAGACTACTGCATTTGCTAGAAATAGGATAGGTAGTGTATGTATTCTTATTTGTAGCACTTTGTATGACTTAAATTGTGTTCTTTTAACCATCAACAGTCTACACAGCATTCTTGTTTAGAAAATGAAGGATAAAAAGTATGGCGTGTATGTGTATATATAAATAATTAGATAGATATTATCTATCTTATACACCCCTAGGTGGCTGCAGCATTGATCCTATGTTGCATCTGTCACCCGTCGCCTCTGAACTGAGAATTGAGTGATCAAACACCACTGATCGCTCAGTTCTCCCTTCCACTCTGAGCAGAGAGCTGCAACTGTTGGCTCTCTGCTTCTCCAGGGCTCACTGGAGCACTGGGCTGGAGAGGGGAGAATAGGGAGCGGCTGTCTCTTACACCGGTGCATAGGTTTCTGAGGGTAAAAGTACAGTAGGGAAAGGATACTAAGCGCCCAGAGGCGATTCAGTTTGCATGTGTTGCGCTATATAAGATTCTCACTCACTCATAGGTGTGCACAGCCTTTGGCATTAGGGTTTGCACCCCAAAGCTCAAACACACTCTACCAATCACTCACGATGTTCATTTAGAAAGAGAAGGGGCCGGTAAATGGCATATTTACTGGTCAGTGTTTTTGGCTTTTATGCATGAATTAGACTTGTTACCAACCAACCTGTTACCGAGAACCTGCACAGAGGAGTACACGTTCTTGCCTGGCTGTAGTTACATTCAGAAGCACGTAGAGGTGGGACCGGGTAGATCTCTCGCAAGGCATTGGAGGCACCCCATAGAAGTGTACTTTGCCAAATTTTTAAGTTCATCTCCTGCAGAACAGACAGTCCTGAGAAGGAAATGATGCAGCAGCAGGTACAGCATGTAAGTGTAGCCAACACTTTATAATTAAAAAGTAAGTTCACCTTCGGGAACATGTTACATGTTCCACCAGTTTTGGGGTGGAACACTTAACCTGTTCCCCAATGCTGCAAGAGCTGCCTGATCCCCGCACTCCCTGCGATAGCAGTAAGGACAGAAGTTTCCGGTAATAGCCGTCACTTTTTGAAAATCAGCATGGATGTGCGGGGCTCCGCCCACACTGCAGCATCTTTCACGCACACAGAGGTGTGTGTGTGTGTGTGTGTGTGTGTGCACGTGAACTACAAGCCCCGTCATACTTATGACTGTCGGCTTGTAGTTCTCAATGAACTACCACTGCGCTGTGGAGCGCCATGGAAGTTCATTCATTCTTCCCATCAGTGTATCGGCTTGCTAGTATGGGATGTACAGGCACGGATAGATCTGCAGGAGACCTGCATGGCACCAGTGATCTGCTGATGCAATGCATTACAGGCTCCAAAAAAATTAAAAGCACATTTTTTTACCTGAAAATAAAAGGTGCATTCATTTTTATTTTATTTTTTAAAGTGAACTTAATTACTAGGGTTGTCCCGATACCGATACTAGTACCGATACTGAGCATTTGCGCGAGTACTTGTACTCGCGCAAATGCTCCTGATGCTTCACCCGATACTTATTTTTTTTCCAGAGAGGGGGCGGAGAGCGGAGCAGAGCAGTCCTCAAAGAGAAAGCCAAGCCCCCCCCCCCCCCCCTGCCGTCACCGTCTAGTTGATCAGCGCGGGGAACTTTACAGCTTTCATTTGAATAGCTGTGTGTTCCCTGCCGCGCCTCGTCATATATAGCCCCTCCCCCTTGTCCGGGCACTTTGATAGACAGATCACCCATCCAATCCTGGGATGGGTGATCTGTCTATCAAAGTGCCCGGACAAGGGGGAGGGGCTATATATGACGAGGCGCGGCGGGGGAACACACAGCTATTCAAATGAAAGCTGTAATTATCCCCGCGCTGATCAACTAGGAGACGGCGGGGGGGTTGGGAGGGCATGGCTGCATTTGTGGGGACACATGGCTGCATTTGTGGGGACACATGGCTGCATTTGTGGGGACACATGGCTGCATTTGTGGGGACACATGGCTGCATTTGTGGGGACACATGGCTGCATTTGTGGGGACACATGGCTGCATTTGTGGGGACACATGGCTGCATTTGTGGGGAAACATTTAAAAAAAAAGTATCGATAATCGGTATCGGCGAGTACATGAAAAAAAAGTATCGGTACTTGTACTCAGTCTTAAAAAAGTGGTATCGGGACAACCCTAGTAAATACCCTTTAATGTTTTATGGGTTTAGTAACACCTACATTTTCTTAAAAAATGTTCTTTTTCTCTTTTTTTTCCTGCAGTCAAATTATTATGGAGCCACCACAGGGGGACCAATATAATCTCAGAAACCTTTATTGATTTACAATCTGCCAAACGCAAAATATAAATGTACATTAGCCTCACATTTTACAAACCTGAGCAAAAATAAGGCAAAAACCAGAAAGGACATGTCATGTGAATACAGATTGTAGCGTCCCACAAATGTGTGCCCAAACACTACAAGACAGTTACTTTTAAAAAGAAGATCTTCACTCTGTCAGCAAACAGTTGACTTTAAAAGCCATGGGCACAAAATAGCAGAAAAGAGATGAGCTGGAAATACATATGCACACACTAGAACACATTACATACAAAGATTGGAGCACACAAACGTGCATCCTTGTGCGTATAAGTGAATGTAATATGCAGTGTGCGGGGGCCCCAGGTATATGTCCCATCTGCTGCAGAAAGTATTTTAATAAACAAAACAGAGGCAAAGTTGCGACACGTCGCAAAGGATATCTGTGTATTAAGGAAGATTACTGCTAAAAATGCTTGTAAAATAGGCAGAGAAATACTAAAGCCTGCTGAAACATCTTTATTCTAAAGAAAATGCCTTTTTATAAATCAAAATTAGAACCTTAAGCAGCTTAGCCTAGATAAACTGCCAAAATGTCTTGGTTGTACTTCTAACAAACCTGAGTTTTAGGCTACGTTCACACTTGCATGAACACCACATGTTACCGCAACGTGTGGTGAAACCAGTTATTGGTGCATTTTAGTTTGAACGGCAACCCGACACACTAAGGCAGGTCATGCTACATTGCATTCCCACATATAGGGTCACGTCCATTTTGGCTGCGGTGTGCTGGCAAAGCACATCTAGGCAAAATTAAAGGGCTGCCATAACGCAATGCACGTTAACATTCGTTATCGCACCGCTAAACTGTAAACCCCGCTTTGGTGGTCAATGATGTAGAAGCTGGCATGAGGAAGCGAAGAACCAGGCATCTGACAACAGAAATGTTTGACATCAATGGCGCCAAGGAAGCCAATATTGGACTCCAAGGTCCCTTTCACACTGGGGCGGGAGGTGCGCCGACGGTATAGTGGCACTATTTTTAGAGGCGCTATACCGTCGGAATTGCCGCAAAAATGCGGCGGTATTCAGTCACTAGCGGTGCGGTTTTAACCCCCCCCCCGCTAGTGTCCGAAAAAGGGTTAATACCGCCAGCAATGCGCCTTTTGCGTTGCCGGCGGTATTACCGCGGTTTCCCATTGCTTTCAATGGGAAGGAGAAGGGGAGGAGCATTAAACACACCACTCCTTCACCGCTCCAAAGATGCTGCTAGCAGGACTTTTGGAGCAGTCCTGCTAGCGCACCGCTCCAGTATGAAAGCCCTCAGGCTTTCACACCGAGACTGCAGGGCAGGAGTTTCAGGCTGTATTTAGATGCTATTTTTAGCGCTAAAACGCCTGAAAAACTCAGAGTGAAAGGGGGCTAAGGCTCGGTTCACACTGGATGCCGAAGCGGCTCCCTGTGTGTCCTGGTTCAACATTTCAGGTCCGATTTCAGCCCGAAATCGGGGTGGGCCAAACTTCAAGCTCCCTTCACTGCCACAAACTGAATAGGAAATGGGAGCGGGTACCTGTCAAAAACCCCAAAAAAAGTACAAAATGTGGCAGTGGAGGGGAGGAGAAGACAGATTAGTGGAGCTCCGCTCTAAAGACTATTGAAACTTTTTAAAGTCAATCTTAATCTAACATTTTTCCTGTTTTATATATAGAATAGCGTTAGATCCCATAAAAATTGTGGTCTCTATGTCACGTTATTTTGCATTATTCTTTCCCAAAGGCACAACAGCAAGTGAGTGTAAACCTCCCTAAAGTGGAAGATTTCTTCTTTACTCTTTCTATAACCCCCATTATCATGAAGAAGTTATTAGCTTAGCTCTTTGGCCCAATCAACACTTTATCATATTATCTTTAGAGTCACAATGTGACTAATTGACAATAAATGGAAGACTTTTCTTTGCCTTTCAGTTTTGGGCTTTCAAACAATATTTCCCATGAAGGACTGGATATACTTTTATGTGAATGTCTGCAACGTCTAAAGCAAGGGTCTCAACCTGGCGGCCCTCCAGTTGTTGTGAAACTACAAGTCCCATGAGGCATTGAAAGGCTGACAGTTACAAGCGTGACTCCCACAGGCAGAGGCATGATGGGACTTGTAGTTTGGAAACAGCTGGAGGGCCGCCAGTTTGAGACCCTTGGTCTAAAGTGATTTTGCTTGTGCGTAAATTCTGCAGCAGAAGAAACCAGCCCAAGGAGCTCCTTTTAACGCGCATTTAAATAAATGAGGGTAGAGGGACAAGACTACACAAGTGTTTGACAGACCCCTCAGCTAGCAGGGGCGTTGGCAGCTATAGAAGTATCTAACTGTGTAACAGAAGCCAATAGACTAACAAATAGAACGTGTTCTGATGTTCAATCTTGAGTACCCGGCATCCTCAGTGCTGGGTCCATTGGATGCTTTTCAGATCGATCCCATCTTGCACCATCTCCCACAGTGGGCTGCAAAGAACACATATTGATTAAAGATGATGATAGGACCCACATATTAGACATTTATTAGGCTCAAAGCCTAACTCTTGAGAGTGGCGATGAGCCAAACAGCTCTGGGTTCAGGTCAGTAGGGGATCGCCAAACTTCAAAAGAAGTTCAGATGGCAAATCCCATCAAAATCATTAGGAGCCGAATCTGTCAAATTAAATATGACAATTTTCTGGGCTGTAAAAATATAGCATGAGAGTGTGTGCACTACCCTGGGGAACACCCATCAATGAACAAGTTGTCTTGCATACAAAACGGCAAAGAATGGTCAGCCAACAAACACAAAACTACGTGGTTTTTCAGCTCTTTAGCACCACCTTTTGGGCAACTTTTGCTAATGTTGTGTTATGGTGAGCAGTGCTTCTGAGCATGCACGTTTGTACTTTGGATTTTTTTCCCGAAGCACTTGTGTACACACGATCGGATAATTCGACATCAAACATTTGTTGTCGGAAAATTTGTCCGATGGATCATACAAATGGTCGGATTTTCCAACAACAGCCTGTCACCACACAATTCCGGTCGGATAATCCGATCGTGTGTACCGGCCTTTACTCTATTCATACAAAATGTAGAAAAAGGCCTGGTTCCTCTCAATGTTCGATGTACCTCATTTCTCTGAGCCGTTTCACCTCCTGGATGCATTTCCCAACAGTAAAGTCAACTTCTTCCTCTGTTGTGAATCTTCCAATACCAAACCTAAATGATAATAGATAAAAAAAACACATAAAAAAAAAAAAAAACTACCTTCCAATCAAACTGAATTTTTTTTTTGTAATTTAAAAGAATGAAAATGTTAGCAGACAACTCTATACCCTGCCAGTATGGCGTAATAGTGGTCAGTTCTAATGGGCTTAAACCACTTCCCGCCCAGCCTACAGCAAAATGATGGCCGGGCGGTGGTTCAGTTATCCTCATATGACGTCCAGCAGGATAACAGCCGCCTTGTGCCCGTGGGGGCGCGCTTTGCAACGATCGGTGGTGCGGTGTGTCAGTCTGACACGGCTACAGCAATCTCGATCTGACGGAGACTTTTTACCACTTGATCAGCTGTGTCCAATCATGGCTGATCACGATGTAAACAGGAAAAGCCGTTGATCGGCTTTTCCTCACTCGCGTCTGACAGACGCGAGTAGAGGAGAGCCGATCGGCTGCTCTCCTGACAGGGGAGGGGGGGGTCTGTGCTGATTGTCAAGCCCGCCAAGGACCATCAGGATGGCGATCCACACTGGACCACAAGGTATGCCCCCCCCCCCCCCCAGGATATGCAAATCTGTGCCCAAGCAGCTGCCAATCATTGCCCACTCAGAATGCCTACCACTGACAGTGCCACCAGGGATGCCTATCACTGCCGCATATCATTGCCACGTATCAATGCCCATCAGCGCCACAAATAAGTACCCATCTTTGCATCCTTTCAGTGCCCACCAGTGCCACCATGAGTGCCCATCAGTGCCACCTATCAATGTCCATCAGTGCTGCATATCAGTGCCACCTATCAGTGCTGCATATCAGTGCCCGTTCATTGGTGCCACTTTATCAGTGAAGGAGAAGCCTTACTTAATTTACAAAATTTGATAAGCAAAAATAAAACTTTTTTCTTCAAAATTTTCTGTCTTTTTTACTTGTTTAGCAAAAAATACAAACCGCAGAGGTGATCAAATACCACCAAAAGAAAGCTCTATTTGTGGAAACAAAATGATTAAAATCTGTTTGGGTACAGTGTAGCATGACTGCGCAATTGTCATTTAAACAGCGACAGCGCTGAAAGCTGAATATTGGCTTGGGCAGGAAGGGGGGAAAGTGCCAGGTACTGAAGTGGTTAAACACTTCCTAGAAGTGTCAAAGCTTGCCACTTCTATATATACACTCCTATTGGTTCATTAAAATGGGCTGCCCCCAACAGGCCTATATGAACATGCAGGAAGTGCTGGAGCTTTGCCAACCAGAATGGCTCGCTACAGATGTGTGGGCACCTTGATATCTTCAATTTGTTCCCGTTGTTGAAAGTCCCCCCCCCCCCCTTCTTAGGCACTACTACAATGTTGGATTTAACACTCTCCTGGTCTAAAATATACATCTCCATAAACAGCAGCTCTCACAACCAACCTGATAGAGGAGTGAGCCAGGTCCTCATCTGCTCCTATAGCCCTCAAGACATAAGATGGCTCAAGTGATGCCGAAGTGCAAGCGCTAGAGGTGAGCAGAAACAAAAAGGTTAAAGTGCAAGTTCCACAATTTCAGTAAAGTCTACCTAGACCACAAACATCTGGTATGAGGACGTCAGTTACTATTCCTCTTACTGTAAATTATCTTATATAGAGCATAAAAGCTTTTGACTTTGTTGCAAGAATATTGCTGCCCTTGGGTGCTGCACAAAGCCATAATAATGCCCATACACACACACACACACACACACACACACACGTATTTGCTACTTATTCAGTGATGGCATCCATACACCTTTATGAAATATGGAAGAGGATTGCAAATACCTGATAATGTATGTGTGATACAGTGAAACCTCGGATTGCGAGTAACGCAATACGTTTGCGTTTCGCAAAACGAGCCCTGCATTTTAAAAAATCGTGACTCGGTTTGCGAGTGTTTCGCAAAACGAGCAGGATTCAAGCCACAGTGGTGTGCAGTAACACGTTTGGCCTAAGGGGGGGGGGGGGGGGGGGGGGCGCCAGAGCCGAGCAGAAATGCCAAGAAAAACTCTGTTCCCAAGCCTTTCCGAGTTCAGCCAAACCGGTCCTCGGGCCTTTCGAATGTTTCCGAGGCTCTCTGGAGCACCCCCCCACCCACCTCAGGCCACATGCGGTATTGCATGCCATTGAAGTCAATGCGGAACAAATTATTTTAGTTTCCATTGACTTCTATGGAGAAACTCGCTTTGATATGTGAGTGCTTTGGATTACGAGCATTCTTCTGGAACGGATTATGCTTGTAATGCAAGGTGCCACTGTATTAGATTAATAAGGTAATTGACTTTCTTAAAAAAGAACAGCAGAGAGTGCCAGACTAAGTACGGTAGTATGAGCATGGTATTTATTAGAATGCAATTGTCAACTCACTTTTAGATGTGAAAAAACAATGTCACCATGATATAGATCACTGTGTAGGGCAACAAGGTGGATGGCCAGGATGCTGCGGTGGTGGCCACCAGCAGGATCAGATGCCGCTGTTGGATGAACCAGGTAATGCAGAGAGCCAGGCTGGAACTCAAAGGGGCACTGCACCGGAAGGGACGTCTGATCTTGCAGGTGACCACAGCAGCATCCTGACCATCTAAAAAAGTGAGTTGCCAATTGCCTTTTAATGAATACTGTGCCCATATTACTGCACTTGGACTGACACTCTCTGCTGTTGTTTTTTTTTTTCCCAGACGTAGTTCACTCTAAGGCCCCTTTCACACTGGGGCAGTTTGCAGGCGCTATTGCGCTAAAAATAGTGCCAGCAAACTGACCCTAAACAGCAGATGCCGTTTCTCCAGTGTGAAAGCACTAGCAGGACCGTTCCAAAAGTCCTGCTAGCAGCATCTTTGGAGCGGTGCGTTTACTGCTTCTCCACAGCTCATTCCACTGAAAGCAATGGGAAACTGTGGCTATACTGCCGGCAATGCGGCTCTGCAGACTAACCCTTTTTTGCCTGCTAGCGGGGGTTAAAACTGCACCGCTAGCACCCGAATACCGCCGCAATTCCGACGGTATAGCGGCACTATACCGCCACCGCACCCCCCCCACCCCAGTGTGAAAGGGGCCTTATGAAAAGCCGCTGTTGGTGTGGCGCAGGATACAGACTTTATGGACTCATTTACAGGAACCTTATTGGGGTTAACAAGATATTTTTTTTATTTCACTACAGCTTTTTCATAGTTTCTGCTTTTCCCTTGTTCACCAGTTTATAAGTGGGAAGCTCCCATCTTATACTAATTCAAAAAACTTGCGCTAAGGTGCTAATGTGTCAATGGAAGACTGCAGCTGCAGCACAAAAGGTGCTAAAACCTTAACTATAACAAAGAAATATGAAGCAGAGCTAGCAGCCAATACTAAACAATGAATATCCTAGTGCACAATATAAAGACATTTGTGACAAAAAAACAATGTAACAATATGTGAAGTGCTACAGTGCCTTGTTATTCAGTGAATGTTACATTGTTTATTTTTTGTCACAAATGTATTTATGCATCATGTACCCAGCACTAGGATATTCATTGTTTAGTATTGGCTGCTAGCGCTGCTTCATTTTTGTTTATTAGCTCCTATCTTATGCCATTTGCTTGTCTTATTTAATTTACTTTCTTTAGCTCTGAAAGAAGGGGAGTAGATTGCGATCACCGCCCCCCCCAAATGCATTGGTTGTTTTATATGATCTTATCAATCACTAAAGCGGTTTGGACTTTTTTTTTTTACCAGTGGAAGCCCGTCCATACCAGACGCCGCCCCCCAAATCCATACGCCTGGCCCCTAATCTACATGCTGGGCACCGGATGCATGGATTTCAATTTTTATCAAATTTTTTAAGCACACGATTAGAGCCCGAGGCTTCAATTGGATAAAAAAAAAAAAAAAGGTGGGCTCGGGCCGCAGAGCACTGCGTCCTGAGCCCACCCCATCAGTTGCGTTACAATAGCAAATATTCCCTATTGTCTTCCTGATTCTCCTCCCGGCCAATCAGGAAATGGGTCCTCAGTCCTGATTGACCAGGGAGTCTTCAGGCACCGCCCCAAAATATTGAGCGCCAGCTGCCATAGAAAAAGCATGCTTTGTACTATCATACCTTCCAGAAGAGAGTGCAACGTCTTTTAATGCCATCAACAAACTCTCCCCCTCCACATAGGCAAAAGAAAGGTTTACACAGCCTGAAAAAAAAAAGTAAGAAGATTAGACTTTTATAAGCTATGCAGAGATTTGTAAAATAGTAATGCATTCAAAAGAACCTTTGCTTTGTCAACGTGGGAAAAAAAAAAAAAGGCAGGTTCAGATTAATGGCAGCCTTTGTGGTGCTTCTACTTACCTTCTCTCTCTCACCTGTGGCTTTGTCCACACTTGAAGAAAAGACGACCTGTGTAAGCGCAGGATTGAGGTGGCGCTGGGTCTAAAAGGTAACTTACCAATCACCAGCGCTGTCATGCGGGGGGGGAGGAAAAAAAAAACACAATCCCCATACTTGAAATATTAAAGTGGAGTTCCACCCAGATCGACGGAGCGATCCCTGCTAAGCAAAGCGGAGACCGTACAGAAGAAGAGGGCCAAGGCACAGAGCAGGCAAGTATAAAATGTTTGTTATTTAACCTCTTCGCGCTGAGCGCGTGCAAGTATGCGGTCTCTAGTCGGCTGGGCCTCAGCGCCGAGCAGCCACATATTTGCGCACAATAGTGCCGATAGAGCTGTCCAAAAGTGGCGCCCCCGCCACAGTTACTGGTAGCAATCGGGAGGCTTTCCAAACATGTGACCGCCTTGACAGCCAATCACGGCAGTCACATAAGCCTCCCGACATTCTAAAGCACTTAAAGCGGAGGTTCACCCTAAAAGAACTATGTACCATCCCATCCAGCATACTTGCGTCAGCTACAGTATGCTTTTTTTTTTTTTGCGCTGTATTTACCGTTTAATCGTTCGGTTTCTTTTCAGAAGAGGGGAAGATGATTGACGTGCGGCTAAGGCACGTCACGCGTTCCGAAAAAAGACGAAATAAGACTCGGCTGTATACGGCGCCTGCGCAGTCAGCTCCTAGTCTGTGCGCAGGCGCCGTGAAGAGCCGAGTCCTAGTCCAGCTATTTTCGGAACGCGTGACGCGCCATAGCCGGACGTCAATCATGTTCTCCTCTTCATAGGAACGCCTACTCCCCGTGGGAGTCTGAAAAGAAACCGAACGATTAAACGGTAAATATAGCGCAAAAAAAAAAAAAGCATACTGTAGCTGACGCAAGTATTCTGGATGTTTTTTAGGGTGAACCTCCGCTTTAAAGGGACGTAAGTAACCAGCTGTAGTGGCTTTAAGAAAAAAATATATATAAATGAATCTTTAATATTGTATCACTTCAATACCTGGGTAACGCTGCTCAGGGTCTCCATTCAACACAACATCAGGAATATTCCGCATTACATTATTGATCAAACGATCTGCTAGGTAGCTGATTCTTTCGTGGTCGTACTGAAAGTGAAAATAAATACAAAAATAAATTATATAATATATATATATATATATATATATATATATATATATATATATATATATATATATATATATATATATATATATATATATATATATATATATATATATATATATATATATATATATATATATTTATATATATATATTTATTTATTATATTATATAAATATAAAAACACTCTTAATAAATTCCCTAATTTATTGCATGTTTGTAAGAGCTACTGAACTTTTTATAATACAATACACTGAATCGGGAAGATATTTTAGAATAGATGCCCATCAGCGGAAAAAAAAGTAAAGCCAAAATGGGATTAGTTAGCGTTAACTTTTTGTCACCAGAGGTCAATAAAGACTAGATAGGTTAACAGGAAAAAAAAATGGACAGACTTGATGTACCAATGTCTTTTTCTCCCGTCATTTTTCTAGGTCTCTATGCCTAAATTTAGCGAAGCCAGCTTGCGCCAGTTTACTTGACAATAAAATGTGCGTTATAACATTATGCTTAATTTTTAACCACTTGCTTACTGGGCACTTAAACCCCCCTCCTGCCCAGACCAATTTTCAGAGCTGTCGCACTTTGAATGACAATTGCGCGGTTATACAACACTGTACCCAAAAGACATTTTTTTTATCATTTTTTCCCCCACAAATAGAGCTTTCTTTTTGGTGGCATTTGATCACCTCTGCGTTTTTTATTAAAAACAAAAAAACGTAAAAGACCGATTTAAAAAAAATATATATATTTTTTCATATTTTCTTATAAAATTTTGCAAACAGGTAATTTTTCTGCTTCATTGATGTACGCTGATGAGGCTGCACTGGTGGGCACTGAGAGGCGGCACCAATAGGTGGCATTACTAGGTGCCACTGATTGGCACCACTGGTGGGCATTGATAGGTGGCACAACTGCCTCTTACTCTTCGGGACCGATGTCCCTTGTACACAAGCCGGTGATTAGCTTTTTTTTCTCCTCACGCTGACAGCGAGGAGAAAACAAGAACGATTACCAATCCTTTGTTTACATCATGTGATCAGCTGTCATTGGCTGACAGCTGATCACATGGTAAGGGGCCGGGACGGATCTGTGATCACCCAAGTCTCAGTGATCACATCGCGCGTGTGTTGCGCGTGCAAAGGGGAGGACGTCCATTGACGTCCTCCCGGATTTTTAAGTCCACGCTGTAGCTGTCATTCGATTCGAGCGCGGGCCTCTAGTGGTTAAAATACGTTACTTTTTTTATTTTATTTTTTCGGAACATCAGGCTTTAATTAAAATGTAATTTTATTTAGAGCCTTTATTTAAAAACTCTGTTCTGTTTTTTGATACTTTGATATACATGCATTGTCTTCTAATGAAGTTATTATTTTTGTAATACTGGACACTTATGCCCCGTACACACAAATCGGAATTTCCGATGGCCTAAAATCCGATGGAATTTTCTGTAGGAATTCCGTTCAAGCTGTCTTGCAGACCAAATTCCCACCGTCCAAAACGTGGTGACGTAAAACACTACGACGAGCCAAGAAAAATTAAGTTAAATGCTTCCGAGAATGCGTCGATTCTGAGCATGCGTGGGTTTTTTTCTCCGTTGGAGTTGCACACAGATGATAGGAATTTCCTATCGTCTTTTTTTTCCCGTCGGAAAAAAATAAAACATGTTCTATTTCTAAACACAGATGTGAAAAAGTCAGATGGAGCCCACACACAATCGGAAATTCCGATCGTGTGTACACGGCATTACAGTATATAAAAAAAAATGGGTGGCATTGTTCCTCTGTAGGTTTTTTTTTTAATCAAAGCCTTCAGTCTGCATTTGATAAAAATCACACGATTGGGATCTGCTCCACGCAAAGCGTCAGCTACCAGTCTCAATAAGAAGGTCTTCCCAGCAGGGGACATCAGCATCGTGCTCGGGGACATTCATTTATAGATTGCAGGTAGGAAGAGGATAAATCCTGCAGATAAGAATCTATAGACCCAGCACCCAGTTTTCAAGTGTTCTATCACATCCTTGGACTCTTTCATAATTCTAAAGTTTCCACTATAAAAGACCTGCTTGAATATGCACAAGGAATCCTCATCTACATTGTTTAGAGAAGTCACCAGGGCAGAGGGAGTTGCATACACATACCGTGGGGGAAAAAAGTATTTGATCCCCTGCAGATTATGCAAGTTTGACCACTTAAAGAAATTAAGGGTCTAGAATTGTTATCATAGGTGTATTTTAAATGACAGAGACAGAATATCAACCAAAAGCAAGAAAAACACATAATACAATTGTTATACATTGAGTGGCAGTTCAGTGAGTAAAATAAGTATTTGATCCCCAAGCAAAACATGACTTGGTGCAGAAACCCTTGTTGGCAAGCACAGAGGTAAGATGTTTCTTGTAGTTGGTTACCAGGTTTGCACACATCTCGGGAGGGATTTTGGTCCACTCTTCTTTACAGATCTTTAAATGCTTAAAGGTTTCTTGGCAACTCAAAGTTTTAGCTCCCTATATACATTTTCTATAGGATTAAAGGAACACTAAAGGTTCGTTTTTTATTAGATCAATTGATTGCTGTAAGCTAGAGCATTTAAATATCACTTACCTCGTTTTTCCTTTTGACCTCCAAAATATAGTAATCCAGGTTTGAAAATGCCATTTCCTGTCTCTCCTCTTCTTGCTTTCCACCAGCATCTGAGCCGTTTTGCATGGTGGAAAGCAGAATGCGCTCACCCCCTCCCTATGACTACAGCCCTGCGTGAAGATGCTCTCTTATCCCTCACAGGCATGGAGGCTAAGCCTAATGGGAACTGTAGTTCCCATTAGGCCGTGATGTAGCAAGAATGAATGTGCACCGCAAACCAGGAAGTCAGTGAGAATAATGATTCAGGAGTGACGGAGGTGAAACAGCTCAATTTCAACAGGTATCAAACTAGTTATAATGCAAAGCATTACTTTTTACTATATCAGCTACTGTCAGACTTTAATTTAAGAGGAAAATATTTTTGTCTTTACAACCCCTTTAAGGTCTGCAGACTGGCTAGGTCTATGACCTTAATGTGCTTCCTTTAAGCCACGCCTTTGCGGTATTGTTTCGGGTCATTGCCATGCTGGAAGCCCCTTCCACAACCCATCTTCAGTGTTCTGGCTGAGGGAAGAAGGTTCTCGCTCATCCAAGATTTTACAATACATGGACCATTGGCCCCTCAATGCGGCAAAGTTGGCCTGTACCTTTAGCAAAGAAACAGCGCCAAAGCATAATCTTTTCCCCTCCGTGTTTGACTGTAGGGATGATGTTCTTAGGGTCATAGTGAGCATTTTTCTTCTTCCAAACACGGCGAGTTGAGTTAAAGCCAAAGGGCTACATTTTGGTCTCATCTGACCACAGCACTTTCTCCCAATCCTTCTCTGAATCATTTAGATGTTCATTGCAAACTTCATATGGGCTGTACATGTGCCTTCTTGAGAAAGGGGACCTTGTGGGTGCTGCAGGATTTCAATCCATGGTGGCTTATTTGGTTTCCAATGGTTTGTTTGGTGACTGTGGTTCCGACTGCCTTGAGATCATTCACAAGCTTCTCCCGTGTAGTTCTGGGCTGATCCCTCACTTTTCTCATGATCATCCTCACCCCATGAGGCCAAATCTTGCATGGAGTTCCAGACAGAGGGCCACTGATGGTTATTTTGTATTTCTTTAATTTGCGAATGATCACTCCAACAATTGTCACCTTCTTACCAAGCTTCTTCCTGATGGTCTTGTAACCCATTCCAGCCTTGCTCAGGTCTACAATCTTGTCCCTCATGTCTATTGACAGCTCTTTGGTGTTGCCCATGATGGCGAGGTTTGAATGGAAGAAAGATTCTGTGGACAGGTGTCTTTTATACACATAATGAGTTGTCGTTAGGAGAACCTTCTTACATTGACAGGACTAATCTGTGTACCACATGAGCACCTACTGTAGCCAGTCTGTGGGGGCCACAATTATTGTTGGTTAGTGGGGGGATCAAATTCTTATTTTACTCACTGAACTGCAACTAATTTTATAACATTTGCATCTATTTCTTTTTCCGGTCTCTATAATTTAAAATACACCTGATAAATATAAATAATTATAGACTCTTCACTTCTTTGTAAGTGGGCAACATTACACAATCTGCAAGGGATCAAATACTTATTTTCCCCAACTGTATAAGCAGCCCTTCTGATCTCAGTGCACAGTTCAGGCACGCCTGCTATAACATCCCAAAATAAAAATGCATTCATAAAAAAATCTGATGGGTTTGTCCTAAGCCAATATGAGTCAGACTCCAATTACCACCATGCACAAGAGATCTGCAATCCTATTTCATCATATAAAGCAGACCATTTACCTCCAACTCCTGCTGAGATATCTCACAGGCTGCCCCAAATCCCACAGTCAGTGGAGTTGGAACTGTACCAGATCTCAGGCCCCTCTCCTGACCTCCACCGCTCATCAAGGCCTCCACTCGTACTCTAGGTCGCCGGCGAACATAAATTGCTCCTACACCTAAAAAAAAAAAAAAAAAAAAAATGGGAAGAAGGATAAACAGCTGATGGTAACCACCCAAGACCAGAAGACCATTGGTAACCACCCAAGACAGTTTGACACCCACTAAAGGTGGCAAATGTGGCAGCGGAGGGGAAGTGAGGAGGCAGACAAGCGGAGCTTGGGTCGATCTTCGATTTAAGTAACACTTACAGGTCTTTTCCCTCCCCCAGCCTGTAACTGGACAGTAGTAAAAAAAATGTAACAGACTGGCAAGCTCAAATCTCTGCTTCCTCCGTAAACACATATACATACATACATACGAGAGTAAAGGCCGAGTTTTTCAGCCCTTTTTTTAGGGCTGAAAATACCCCCCCTCGGCTTATACTCGAGTCACTGTACCTACATTCTTGACAGGCATCCATTTTATTTATTTTTTAAAAAGTCGCGGCTTTTTCCTGGCGTTCCGTGGTAGGCATTTGACACTGTGTTACGCCTATCATGGAGGTCCTCTCATCCTTGGACAGTTTCCCAGCAGACACTTTGTTCAGTGTTCCGCCAATCACGGACGTCCTCTTGTCCGAGGTTGAAAGAATGTCCATGATTGGCGGAACACTGAACACAGTGTCCGCTGGGAAACCGAATCCGAGGATGAGAGGACCTCCGTGATAGGCGGAACACAGTGTCAAATACCTACTATGGAAAGGAACGCCAGGAGGAAGAAGGCACGACTTTTTAAAAAATGGACGCCTGTCAAGAATTCAGGTACTTGGGCAGAGTGAGACTGAAATGGGCACAGTGAGCACCATATGGCACAGTGAGACTGCAATGGGCATTGTTGACCCTCTTTTCCTCTTACAGTAGCTGCTGCATTCTCACCCTAGGCTTATACTGGAGTCAATACGTTTTCCCATTTTTTTGGTGGGAAAATTAGGTACCTCGGCTTATACTCGAGTATACAGACACACACTGTGTGTGTGTATATATTATATATATATATATATATATATATATATATATATATATATATATATATATATATATATATATATATATACACACACACACACACACACACACACACACACACACACACACACACAATTATTCAAATAGCTTATTTTAGAAAACTGAATTAAACATAAAAAAAACTAAAAATAAAAAATAAAAAAAGTGTACAAAAAAAAAGTAAGGAAGAAAGAAAAGATTACCTTTTGGGCCATAGATTTTATGACCACTTATGCTCATCAGATCAATCTTCATTTGGTTCACATTCATTGGAATCTTCCCGACAGCCTGTGCTGCATCAGTGTGAAAGAAGACCTTTCTAGAATTGCAAATGTGTGCTGGAGACAGAACAGAGAAGGGAAACATTGAATACATTTGATAATATAGCAAAGCTTGGGTACAATGACTTACGCCCGTTAAAAAGGAACACTAAACAATTACAAAGAGTTCAGTAAAAAATATATTTAAAAGCAGGAAGAGAACAAAGCTGGTAAGGGACACAGTCAGGAGAGGACTGGGGAGGCACGCCTGAGAGGACTGGGAGAGTGCAGTCTGGGATTGGTGCAGAGCCAGTGGAGTGGACTGTTGTGGCATGGGTAGTGGAGAGAGGCAGCTGCAGCCAGGAGGGCTGGCATGGCCTGAAGATGTGGTGCTGGGAGCAGTAGCCACGTGGACAGCTAGCACTAGGACTACCTACATATTTTTCTACACAAAAGGGGCCTGCAAAGGACATTCACCATAGGTCTGGCTGAGCCAGTGTCAGGCCTTAAATATAGTGTTTGCTGGTCCGGGGAGTGCCAGCAAGTGATGTACTGGAGGTGTTGAGGCGAGATAGTCTGCAAGCAAGTGATGGGCTTGAAAGAAGAAAAGGAAGTGTATATACTGGAGTTGTATAAAGTCTCAAGTCCCTGAATTGTTCCCAATCATCTGCAGTCCAAGGACCCCGCCTGTGGAATGCACTACCAACCACCATCCGACTGGAGTCGGACCTCTTGGCCTTCAGGAGAAAGATTAAAACCCATCTCTTCTGAGGTCAAGGGGTTCCTTACCCATGAAATGGATACAGCGCCCAGAGGCGATTCAGTTTGCATGTGTTGCGCTTTACAAGTCTCTCTCTCTCTCTCTCTGGGCATCTCAAATACCCATCCAAGTTCATTCCCCTCAATAAAAATACAAAGTCCAAAGACTGGTTTTCTGCCTGAGGGTGAATGAGAACTGTGTGCCTGGCTGGGCAGGGTGACAGACGTCCCACAACACTCAGCAGCCATCAAGAGCATGGGTCTGCAAACTACGGCCCTCCAGTTGTTCAGGAACTACAATTCCCATCATGCCTAGTGATGTCTCTGAATGTCAGAGTTTTACAATGCCTCATGGGATGTGTAGTTCCACAACAGCTGGAGGGCCGTAGTTTGAGGATCCCTGCTCAAGAGGGTACCGCTACGAAAAAGATGAGACTAGCCACAGTATTAAGTCTGTATCTCCCGGATGGGTCGAAGCGAAAGAGCACAACTGCTGCTCCAAAAATGATAAATGTGCAATTGTTTAAAAAAAAAAAAAAAAATATCAAAAAGGGGAAAAATTTATAAAGAACCACGCAGGGACGTGGGGACCTTTGAGGACGATCAGTGGGAGGGAGCTTTACAGGCAGTACAGGGGTGTTCACTTAACACTGCACAACGTCTATCACAATTGTTTATTCTGATGAGGGTACATTACACGCCTGCAAGATTGTTTAGAATGGGCTTGGGGGAAGATGATATCTGTCCCAGGTGTGCACGAGACCATGGGGACCTCATTCATTTGATGTGGAGGTGCCCCAAGTTACACCTGTACTGGAGTGGGGTTCTTAACACTCTGTCCACGGTGTTCTAGGCCACGGTCCCTCGGGACCCAAAGGTCTGCGTCCTGGGCGTCGTGGACGATATACCACTTGAGGACAATCCTAAACAGGCCATAGGGCCCTCTTTCAGGCCCGTAAACTCATTCTTCATCATTGGAAGGCGTCTGAGCCTCCCAAGATCAACGAATGGATAACACAGATGGGAGCTACGCTGCGCATGGAGAAATATATTTACCAGCACAGGGGCCGGCGGGGGAAGTTTGATCTCCTGTGGGCTCCATGGTTGGATACCCATGGGTTGGCTCCTCTTGAACTGGTTCTGGAGAGACTATTAGTTTAGACACAGACGTGGGCGGCGGAAGCACAGTACCGGAGTGGTGGATAGAGCTCAGCTGGGGCCTGGTGGGTGATGTGTATACTGATGCCAACTGTATTGAATGCGGGAGGGACCTTTTTGGTTTGTTATATACTATACTAATATTTTCTGGAATGACAGATCTAGTTTTGTATAAATACCCTGTACCTGTGATTGTTGCCATATGTGTCAATAAACATTATTTTTGATAAAAAATAAAGAACCACGCATGATGCGAAGCCACAAGAGAGACGCTATGGGCGGTTGAACCGTGAGCAAGTCTCGCTGCCTAGTGTTGGCGGAGTCTGAAGTGGAAAAAAAAAAAATAAAAAAAATAAAAAAAAAAAAGAAGAAGAGGGTACCGCTACATATGTAATAAATAAAATGTTAAAAAAAGGATTAGGAGGGAGAAGCAGCACAAGGAGCCAATCAGCTTTACTGCAATGCAAGGAGAATGATGATGTGAAGAGAAAGCAAGCCGACAATGAGAACAGCATATTAGTGGGCCGTTTTTCCCTTTACTGTCCAGTCAAAAGTTGGGGTGCAGAGAGGACCTGTTAGCAAAAGTGAAACTGCATTAGAGAACGATCAGGTCCCCTCCTGACTGCAGGCAGAACTGTGCTGTGCGAAACAAGTACAACAGCCCCATTTATGTATTCCAGCCACGTATTTAACGGTTTACCTGGAGTTAAAACATTTTAAAGATTTTGGTTGTCACTGAACCGCATCGTTTATGCTTTGTTTCTTGAAAGACAATAAAAATTGCCAAAAAAAAAATTAAAAAGATAAAAAAAAAAAAAAAATGGATACTAACCTATGTCTGCTATAGGCTGTTTCACTCCTATCTCATTGTTCACAGCCATAACTGATACCAGACTAGTGTCCGGTCGGATGGCCTCTTCTAGAACCTAAAATGTAAAAATAACCATACCTTTAACAGAAAGCAAAACCAACAAAAATATCTGCTACACGACCACAAAATATAATGAGAAACAGATGCGACTCTCACCTTTAGGTCCACTAGGCCATTCGTTTTAACAGGAAGGTAAGTGACCTGAAATCCTTCAGCTTCCAATGAGCGGCATGAATCCAGGACACACTTATGTTCAGTCTGAGTGGTGATGAGATGTTTCTTGCGTGACTTGTAGAATCTGGCTACTCCCTTGATACAAATAAAACAAGGAGGACCAATATCAGAAACTAAAGAAGCTTTACTTTTAATTAACACCCCCCATTGTTAAAGCGGGGTTCCGAGCATTCATTTTACCTTGCAAAAAAAAAAAAATGTATCACATTAAACATAATAGCTCCCCAATCGTTCCAGAAATCATTGCAAACACTTGCCTTATATCCTCCAGCTCATGTTGTGGCCGTATCCATCATATGTGTGGGCATGTGAAGCCCAGTTCCTTTTACTTCCTGGTTTTCAGGGAGAGGTGCATGCTGGGCGCTTTTTAGGCACAGTAATGCCCAGAGACTCCTGGGAAATGAGTGTCATCATTTCCCAGGAGGCAATGGGGTCTTAGGACAGGAAGTTGAACCACCTCGGACCAGGAACTAGGCAAATTACGAAAAAAATATATATTTTTTTCATTTATTTATTTTTACATTAAAGGCAAGCTGTTAATAGAAAGTTCATTTTTAGGGTGGAACTCCACTTTAAGGAAACCTGTCATCAGGAAATACATGGACTGCCATTGCAGGCTTCCTTCTAAAGATTCAGGTTCTCTGGTAGTCATGTTGGCCGCTCTATTGAAGAGGATGCCTTTGCCGACCTCTCCCTTTCTGAAACCACTAGTCACCTGACGGTCATTCTATTGCAAAGACTTCACTACAATATAAATCATAAAGCCGGAACAAATACACAGATCAGCAGTTCTTACTTCATCTCTACTGACATGCATGTCTGTTCTAGATCATTACTCATATTCTGAAGCCAGAAACAGCAAAAACGATGTGTTTTGCCCGTCGAGTTTCTCAGACGTGTGTACGGGGCCTCAAAAGGTAAAGATGCAGCAAGAAGCACAAGTCAGCATTGGTTCATAACCACTTAATTACTGCGCCATAGAACGACAGCTACAGTGCGACTCTGTTGTTCTGAGAGGGCATCCATGGACATCCTCCTGGAACTACGCCCCACCGCTGTGTACCCCCTGGGGCATGCACTAGGGGATGACATTGATCTATGTTCTTGCTGTGCAGAAACACAGGATCAATGCCTTCTCTACTGACAGAACGGTGATCTGCCTTGTTTACATAGGCATATCACCGCACTGCCTGTGTACCGAATGATCAGTGGGTGCCCGGCAGACATCAGGATCGCTGTACCCGCTGTGTAAAATCACAGTGGAAGCAAGCCACCGGTGCATACTCACTCCCAATACCTGGAAGTGCAGGATCACACACATACCGTATTTATCGGCGTATACCGCACACTTTTTTGCCCTGAAAATCAGGGAAAAATTGTGGGTGCGCGATATACGCCGATACCCGCTTCCCGCGCTTAGTTTGAATGCCTGCGACGACACCGATACCTAGCGCAGTACACTCGGGTACATTCGGCCAGGCTCGGCTTTGCTCGTAGTCACGCTCTGTGACGTTTATGCGTGAGAAGCCGAGCGTGGCCGAATATACCTGAGTGTACTGCGCTCGGTATATGTCGGCGGAGGCTTCAAACTGAGCGCGGGAAGCGGGGATTCGACACGGAGACAGCGCGGAAGAAGCCGGACCGACCAGGTTGTCCCCCCTCTACAGTGTAAAGCGCTGCGTAAACTGTTGGCGCTATATATATATATATATATATATATATATATATATATATATATATATATATATATATATATATATATATATATATATAAAACTCAACGTGTGTGTGTGTGTGTGTGTGTGTGTGTGTGTGTGTGTATGTATGGATGGATGTATGTATGTTCCAGCATCAAGTCCAAACGGCTAAAGATATTAACATGAAACTTGGCACACATGTTACTTATATGTCAGCAACAAACATAGGATAGGTGGTTTAACCCTTACCCACCCCCATTTGCCATGGTGGGGGTTTTTCTTTAAAGTCCCATTCAACTCTATGGGAAATACATGTTACTTCATAACTTCCAAACGGCTGTAGATATTTCGATAACACTTGGTCACATGTTACTTATATGTCCACTTAAACTATAGGATAGTTCATTTATCCCTTAACTACCCCCATTTGTGAGGGTCGGGGTTTTTGTTTAAAGTCCCATGCAAATCAATGGGAAATGTATGTTCCCACATAACTTCTGTACGCCTGGAGATATTTCAATAATACCTGGTACACATATTACTTATATGCCAAATAAAAATATATGACAGTTAAATTAACCCTTACCTACACCCTTATATAAAAGATGGGATATTTATATTACTATGATTTTCCTCCCCAAAAGGTTAAGATAGGAAGACCGGGCAACGCCGGGTATTCAGCTAATATATATATAAAAAAAAAAAAAAACACACGTGGTCCTGCACATTGCGGGTTCCCTGTAGCAGTAAAACTGCTATAGGGTGGTCGGCAAGTGGATATCGTTATCTTATAATAATCATTACATCTAAAGCATAATAAAGAGAATGGATTCCTTCTGGTAATGTATGAAAAGGTCCTATGGGGAATTTCCTTATCCCGCTGCATCACACTAACACCATAAGTATTTTACAACCACGTTGACCATCTTTATTTAGGAATTTCCCAGTGCAGTTCAGACTCCGATATGTTATTTTATATAAGGGTCAGGTTATTTATTTTTTTAGAGAAAGGTAGGGTAGAGATCATCAGGAATGGCCAACCACCCTGGCAGATTGTTTCACCATCTCCATTTGTTTCACCGTCTCCATTTGTTTTGGTAACAACTGTTCAAGAGGGGAAATCCTCGAATTGTAGAGAGATTATCTCACACTGTGTTCCCATAAGAATAATAACCCCAAGGCACAAAAATTGTCTTTCATAAACAGACTAATACTGAAACTTAAAATGTACCTTTATAGCAATATTGTTTGATTCGGTGGCCCCGCTTGTGAAAATGATCTCCCTTGGATCTGCTCCAATCAGGTTTGCCACTTGCTGCATAAAAAATAAACGTTTTTCACATAAATACATCAGATCTAAATTTCTGGCATTACAGTAAAGTGTTTAAACTTCAAACGATTCAACCGAAGGGAAAAAAAAGAAAGGCAAGGTCGCAGCCCTTTTTAATTTGTCCTTGGAGAAGTCATCTCATCTCTGTGTCCCAGGAACCCAAAATAGATTTTCAACTCTACAGGCAGTGCTGGCAGTCCAGTTGTGACAAGTAAATCAATATGCCAAAATAAATTTATAGAATGCTTATTATTTGCCTTATTAATTCTCATTTTCAAATGCTCTTTTCAGGCTCGATATCCTATACCACTCAGGGCCGTCTTTAATGTTGATTGGACCCCAGGCAAAACAATTCTTAGGGCCCCCCCCCCCATTCAATTTTGCTCCCCCCCTGCTCTGAGACGCCTCCCGTTCGTCCGTGACTCCTGTGTGGGTGCCCGACGGGCGCGATTGCCGCCGGGCACCCGCGATTGCTCGTTACAGAGCGGGGACCGGGAGCTGTGTGTGTAAACACACAGCTCCCGTCCTGTCAGGGGGGGAAATGCTGATCCTCTGTTCATACAATGTATGAACTAGTGTTTCCCCTAGTGAGGCCACCCCCCCCCCCACAGTTAGAACACACCCAGGGAACATACTTAACCCCTTCCCCGCCCCCTAGTGTTAACCCCTTCACTGCCAGTGGCATTTTTATAGTAATCCAATGCATTTTTATAGCACTGATCACTATAGAAATGCCAATGGTCCCAAAAATGTGTCAAAAGTGTCCGAAGTGTCCGCCATAATGTCGCAGTACCGAAAAAAAAAAAAAAAAAAAAAAAAAAAAAAAAAAAATCGCTGATCGCCGCCATTACTAGTAAAAAAAATATATTAATAAAAATGCCATAAAAATACCCCCTATTTTGTAAACGCTATAACTTTTGCGCAAACCAATCACTAAACGCTTATTGCGATTTTTTTAATGAGATATATGTAGAAGAATACGTATCGGCCTAAACTGAGGAAAAAATCTTTTTTTTTATATATATATTTTTGGGGGATATTTATTACAGCAAAAAGTAAAAAATATTCATTTTTTTCAAAATTGTCGCTCTATTTTTGTTTATAGCGCAAAAAAATAAAAACTGCAGAGGTGATCAAATACCACCAAATGAAAGCTCTATTTGTCGGGAAAAAAAGGACGCCAATTTTGTCGCACGACCACGCAATTGTCAGTTAAAGAGACGCAGTCCCGAATCGCAAAAAGTGCTCTGGTCTTTGGGCAGCAATATGGTCCGGGGATTAAGTGGTTAAAGGCACGGCCACCCTTTTAGAAAACCTCATTGGAGTTACCTCTCGTGCCTTCTCCATCGCCTTCTCACTCTCCCAGCCGTACGCATGGGTTCTTGAATGAGGGTTTCCATAGTAATTCACCAAGTAAGGCAACATACGGTCTAGTACCCTGGGATCCTAAAAATAAAGATGGTACATTAAAATATTTTTTAATACAGATGTGTTTAACTTCACCTAATATATATATATATATATATATATATATATATATATATATATATATATATATATATATATATATATATATTTTTTTTTTTTTTTTTTTTTATTATTTATTACACACATACATACATACACACACAAAACAACAAAGTAGAACTCCAGTCAAAATGGTTTTGCCATTCTGGATAATGTAGGAAAAAGGGTTAGAACCTCTGCCAAGTATTTGCTGTTGTCTGTATCACCATTGGGGAGAACTACTCTTACTATTTGTTCTGGAAACCACTGTCACTGGAGGAGAAAGGGAGAAGGAATCCAAAATGTTACAGCCGTCACTGAAACAGCTGGTATTTGCAATTAAGGCACTTTCTCCGGTGACAACGGTCAAAGGTATTTCCACTTCCTTTGCTGCCTCTGGTTACAGAAAGTGCTGGAAAATCTCACTGATGGGGACAAAGACAGCAATAAAAACCTCTATAGCACTCTATATCAGGGATCCTCAAACTAAGGTCCTCCAGCTGTTGCGGAACTACACATCCCATAAGACATTGTAAAACTTTGACATTCACAGACATGACTAGGCATGATGGGAATTGTAGTCCCTGAACTGGAGGGCCGTAGTTTGAAGACCCCTGGTCTATATATACTAAACAAAAAAAAAAAAGTTTAATTAAAACACTGATATTAAACATTTATAATCACTGCATAAGCCATTTTGTAATGTAATGCAAAAAGTATATCAGAACATGAAATGTTCACTTGCAAAACGCATTCCATACTGTGCATGGTACAACTCCAGAGATATCATTCCCCATCTAAGCGATTGGCTGATTTCTGTATTTCAGCAGTTCTTTCATAATGGAGCTAAACACGTCATCATAGCAGGTACACCCTCCTTACAGCTCCCACCTTCTCCACCTTGAAGTTCGTGGCAAGGCATGTCTGAGTATCTCCAGAACAGAAGCATGTAAAGGCTTGCACTAAAACATTTTTTTTACATATTAGCAGAGGAAAAAAAAGAATCAGTTCAATACTGGACACTTTCTCCCCCCTTCCCGCCCAGGACATTTTTCAGCGCTGTCACAATGAACAACAATTGCACGGTCATGCAAAACTTTACCCAAATTACATTTTGATCATTTTGTTCACACAACTAAAGCTATAGAGAGATTATAGATATATCACGGCGTAGCGTGAATAGGCCAGCGTAAGCGCGCCTAATTCAAATGAGGATGTGGGGGGCGTGTTTTATGTATATTAACTGTGACCCGATGTGATTGATGTTTTTTACGAATGGCGCATGCGCCGTCCGTGTACATATCCCAGTGTGCATTGCTCCAAAGTACGCCGCAAGGACGTATTGGTTTCGACGTGAACGTAAATTACGTCCAGCCCCATTCACGGACGACTTACGGAAACGAGGTAAAATTTTCAAATTTGGACGTGGGAACGACGGCCATATTTAACATTGGCTAGTCCAGCTATTTGATGGAATAACTTTACGCCTGAAAATGCCTTACGTAAACGGCGTATCTTTACTGCGACGGGCGCACATACGTTCGTGAATAGGCGCATCTAGTCATTTACATATTCTACGCCGAACTTAACGGAAGCGCCACCTAGCGGCCAGCCTAAAAATTACACTTTAAGGCGGAGGTTCACCCAAAAATCAACTTTCTGCCATTAGATCCAGCATACTGCTGACATCTGCAGTATGGTCCCAAATGCAGTATGGTGCACTGGTCCCAAAAATGTGTCTGATGTGTCCGCCATAAGGTCGAAGTACTGATAAAAATCGCTGATCGCCGCCATTACTAGTAAAAAAAAAAAAATATATAAAAATGCCATAAAACTATCCCCTATTTTGCAGACGCTATAACTTTTGTGCAAACCAATCAATAAACGCTTATTGCGATTTTTTTTACGAAAAATATGTAGAAGAATACGTATCGGCCTAAACTGAGGAAAAAAATAGTTTTTTTTATATATTTTTGGGGGATATTTATTACAGCAAAAAGATATTCATTTTTTTTCCAAAATCGTCGCTCGATTTTTGTTTATGAGATGAAAGAAAAATCCTGGATTGCCGCACTCCTCAAAAAACGATGTCTTTATTCAAAACATGAAAAAACAACAAAAATTCAAATGGAAAAAAACAGCCAAAATTCATGCTGCAGTGGATTAGGAAAAAAGAGCTGACATGTTTTGCATCCTGTGATGCTTGCTCGTAGCTATTTTTTGTTGTTTTTTCATGTTTTGAATAAAGACATCGTTTTTTGAGGAGTGCGGCAATCCAGGATTTTTCTTTCATCTCATGGTAATTGAGCACAGCCAGCACCCTCTTGGTTTGTTGGGACGGAAACAATGGGGATTGATTGTTTTTAGAGCGGTATACTTTTCTTCTCTATTTTTGTTTATAGCGTAAAAAATAAAAACCGCAGAGGTGATCAAATACTACCAAAAGAAAGCTCTATTTGTGGGGAAAAAAGGACGCCAATTTTGTTTGGGAGCCACGTCGCACGACCTCGCAATTGTCAGTTAAAGCGGCGCAGTGCCGAATTGCAAAAAGTGGCCCGGTCATTGGCCAGCAAAATGGTCCGGGGCTGAAGTGGTTAGGGTAAAAAAACTGGAAAATCTCACACCAGCCAACACCTGTCTCCTGTGGCAGCTGTGATGGAGGGGAAATGCTCCGATGCAAAGTATAACGGAGTCACAGGGTGGGCTTTAAAGAGACCCTGTCACTTTGCCACTTGTAGGACAAATAACGGAACCTCCACAATCTGGGGGTTATGATCACATGTCTCGGGTGTACTCAGCAGAGAGAGGGATCACACACGAGATCCACAATCTGGGGGTTATGATCACATGTCTCGGGTGTACTCAGCAGAGAGAGGGATCACACACGAGATCCACAATCTGGGGGTTATGATCACATGTCTCGGGTGTACTCAGCAGAGAGAGGGATCACACACGAGATCCACAATCTGGGGGTTATGATCACATGTCTCGGGTGTACTCAGCAGAGAGAGGGATCACACACGAGATCCACAATCTGGGGGTTATGATCACATGTCTCGGGTGTACTCAGCAGAGAGAGAGGGATCACACACGAGATCCACAATCTGGGGGTTATGATCACATGTCTCGGGTGTACTCAGCAGAGAGAGGGATCACACACGAGATCCACAATCTGGGGGTTATGATCACATGTCTCGGGTGTACTCAGCAGAGAGAGGGATCACACACGAGATCCACAATCTGGGGGTTATGATCACATGTCTCGGGTGTACTCAGCAGAGAGAGAGGGATCACACACGAGATCCACAATCTGGGGGTTATGATCACATGTCTCGGGTGTACTCAGCAGAGAGAGGGATCACACACGAGATCCACAATCTGGGGGTTATGATCACATGTCTCGGGTGTACTCAGCAGAGAGAGAGGGATCACACACGAGATCCACAATCTGGGGGTTATGATCACATGTCTCGGGTGTACTCAGCAGAGAGAGGGATCACACACGAGATCCACAATCTGGGGGTTATGATCACATGTCTCGGGTGTACTCAGCAGAGAGAGAGGGATCACACACGAGATCCACAATCTGGGGGTTATGATCACATGTCTCGGGTGTACTCAGCAGAGAGAGAGGGATCACACACGAGATCCACAATCTGGGGGTTATGATCACATGTCTCGGGTGTACTCAGCAGAGAGAGAGGGATCACACACGAGATCCACAATCTGGGGGTTATGATCACATGTCTCGGGTGTACTCAGCAGAGAGAGAGGGATCACACACGAGATCCACAATCTGGGGGTTATGATCACATGTCTCGGGTGTACTCAGCAGAGAGAGAGGGATCACACACGAGATCCACAATCTGGGGGTTATGATCACATGTCTCGGGTGTACTCAGCAGAGAGAGAGGGATCACACACGAGATCCACAATCTGGGGGTTATGATCACATGTCTCGGGTGTACGTATCTCACACACCATTGGAGTTGTTGATTGGACATCCATGTAGAGCGGTCTGTGCTCTGACTCCTCCTCTGTGGACTTTCTATCCCGCCAGTCGGCTGAAAAACAAAAACGCCTCAATTAGTTATACTCAGCGCACCGCATCGGGTTATGCAATGGTCACGCCCACTTCCGTCTGCTTTGGATTCATCAACATGTTTACATCAATATATTAAAAGGAAAGGAGTTCTCAGAAAAGTACGAAACACACATAGCCGGCCATATACTGCTGAGGAATGGGATATGGGGGGGGGGGGGACGGGGACAGGCACTGAGGAATGGGATATGGGGGGGGGGGGCACTGAGGAATGGGGTGATGGGGGGGGACACACAGACATGGAGGAATAGGGTGATGGGACGGAGGAATAGAATAATGGGGGGGCAGACACGGAGGAATGGGACAGACACGGAGGAATGGGACGGGGGGGGGACACGGAGGAATGGGACGGGGGGGGGACACGGAGGAATGGGACGGGGGGGGGGGGAGACACGGAGGGATGGGACGGGGGGGGGGGGAGACACGGAGGGATGGGACAGGGGGGGGGGGGGGAGACACGGAGGGATGGGACAGGGGGGGGGGACAGACAAGGAGGAATGGGACGGGGGGGGGGACAGACACGGAGGAATGGGACGGGGGGGGGGGGACAGACACGGAGGAATGGGACGGGGGGGGGGGGGACAGACACGGAGGAATGGGACGGGGGGGGGGGGACAGACACGGAGGAATGGGACGGGGGGGGGGGGACAGACACGGAGGAATGGGACGGGGGGGGGGGACAGACACGGAGGAATGGGACGGGGGGGGGGGGACAGACACGGAGGAATGGGACGGGGGGGGGGACAGACACGGAGGAATGGGACGGGGGGGGGACAGACACGGAGGAATGGGACGGGGGGGGGACAGACACGGAGGAATAGGACGGGGGGGGGGACAGACACGGAGGAATGGTAAGGGGGGGGACAGACACGGAGGAATGGTAAGGGGGGGGGGACAGACACGAAGGAATAGGACGGGGGGGGGGGACAGACATGGAGAAATGGGACAGGAGGGGACAGACATGGAGAAATGGGACAGGAGGGGACAGACACGGAGGAATGGTAAGGGGGGGGGGGGACAGACACGGAGGAATTGGACGGGGGGGGACAGACACAGAGGAATGGGAAGGGGGGACAGACACAGAGGAATGGGAAGGGGGGACAGACACAGAGGAATGGGAAGGGGGGACAGACACGGAGGAATGGGACGGGGGAAGGGGGGACAGACACAGAGGAATGGGACGGGGGAAGGGGGGACAGACACAGAGGAATGGGACGGGGGAAGGGGGGACAGACACAGAGGAATGGGACGGGGGGGGGGGACAGACACAGAGGAATGGGACGGGGGGGGGGGACAGACACAGAGGAATGGGACGGGGGGGGGGGACAGACACAGAGGAATGGGACGGGGGGGGGACAGACACAGAGGAATGGGACGGGGGGGGGGACAGACACAGAGGAATGGGACGGGGGGGGGGGGACAGACACAGAGGAATGGGACGGGGGGGGGGGGCAGACACAGAGGAATGGGACGGGGGGGGGGGGACAGACACGGAGGAATGGGACCAGGGGGGGGGGGGACAGACACGGAGGAATGGGACCAGGGGGGGGGAGACACGGAGGAATGGGACGGGGACGGGGGGGGGGGGACAGACACGGAGGAATGGGACAGGGGGGACAGACACGGAGGAATGGAACCGGGGGGGGACAGACACGGAGGAATGGGACCAGGGGGGGGGACAGACATGGAGGAATGGGACCGGGGGGGGGGGGGGACAGACACGGAGGAATGGGACAGGGGGGGGGGGGGGGACAGATACAGCCCCTCCCCCTGTCAGCTGTCAGTGTCCTGTCTCTCTTCCCCCCCCCCCATACACATTACACGCTCCAGGCTGAGGCCTAGTCTGAGTACCTGGCCTCTGTGCCCGGCTGGCCATGGCGGCCGGGACTCTCCCGCACCCCCCAGCCGCCAGCAGACTCCGGATCGCCCCCCTGCACAGCATCTCGTCCACGGGCTGCCTGGCTCGTTGTGTAACTAACAGATGGGCGGAGACTCTGAGGAGACTTCCGGGGTGGGCGGACCGTCTCTCACGTCATCAGTGTGCTGCGGCCCAGAGCGGAGAGGTGATCGGAGTGAGCGGAGCGGGCACACACGGGGCTACAAAGGTGAGGATCCGGATATGGAGGACACAGACTACCGGCTGGGGTTCAGGCTGTCCATACTTCATATAATGTGAATGTACAATTTGCTTTAACGAAATTACAGTATGAGTACGAATTTATCAGTGATAGATCTAAGGGAGATTGTTCAGTCTTGGGTTCGCTGCCTGACGTTTCCCCATGGAGGAGCTGTGTATTCCAGGCTGCCTCTGGAAATGCTCGCCTTCTGGCTGCTTCAGTTTTGATTGGGGACAAGCATGTAGCAAGTGAAGTCACAGCTCCTGATTGGCATGCTTGTTCCTGGTCTCAGAATTGTTTGTTGCCATTGGATCTCCTTCAAAAATTCCTATCACCCCCCCCCCCCCCCCCCTTTTTATTTGTGTGGCCCATTGAAGAGATTTCACCTTTACTTCCGGTCTAATAGCCAAAACAGGAAGTTGGAGGAAATCCCTCCAGGGGGGATCCCTGATTATCACCAGAACTAATGTCCCCCATTGGAAGATCTTTATTCCTGTTCTGGAGACAAACCAAATATTGGGATTTTCTAATCCCTCTGCACTCTGTTCAGAAAAAAATAATGTTTTTAGTTATAGAGCAGTGATGGTGAACCTTGGCACCCCAGATGTTTTGAAACTACATTTCCCATGATGATCAACTACGCTGCAGAGTGCATGAGCATCATGGGAAATGTAGTTCCAAAACATGTGAGCTGCCAAGGTTCCCCATCACTGCTCTATAGGGTCCAGGTATGGCCTCATGCTACTAGTAGTGACATTGACCCTAGCCAAGGGCAAAACTAGTGAAGCATGAGTAGGGGGAAAATGTCAGTGGCCTCCACCTGTAAAACCATTCCTGTTTTAGAGGTCGTCTCATCTAGTGCACCTATTAATCTCATTAAAGCGGGAGTTCACCCGCAAAAATGTTTTAACATTAGATTGAGGCTCATTTTGTGAAGGGGAATCTTTTTTTTTTTTAAAATCGAAGCAGTACTTACCGTTTTAGAGAGCGATCTTCTCCGCCGCTTCCAGGTATGGGCTGCGGGACTGGGCGTTCCTATTTGATAGACAGGCTTCCGACGGTCGCATCCATCGCGTCACGATTTTCCGAAAGTAGCCGAATGTCGGTGCGCAGGCGCCGTATAGAGCCGCACCGACCTTCGGCTACTCGTGACGCGCTGTAGGCGACCGTCGGAAGCCTGTCAATCAAATAGGAACGCCCAGTCCCAAAGACCATACCCGGAAGCCACGGAGAAAATCGCTCTCTAAAACGGTAAGTACGGCTTCGATTTAAAAAAAAACTACCCGATTCCCCTTGACAAAATGAGCCTCAATCTAATGTTAAAAATTGTTTTTCGGGTGAACTCCCGCTTTAACACCAAAGCTACTGAAACCGATAAAAAAAAAACCTCTACTATTTAACCACTTAAGCCCCGGACCAATATGCAGCCTAAAGACCCAAGGTGTTTTTACAGTTCGGGACTGCGTCGCTTTAACAGACAATTGCGCGGTCGTGCGACGTGGCTCCCAAACAAAATTGGCGTCCTTTTTTCCCCACAAATAGAGCTTTCTTTTGGTGGTATTTGATCACATCTGCGGTTTTTAGTTTTTGCGCTATAAACAAAAATAGAGCGACAATTTTGAAAAAAAAGCAATATTTTTTACTTTTTGCTGTAATAAATATCCCCCAAAAACATATATAAAAACACTTTTTTTCCTCAGTTTAGGCCGATTCGTATTCTTCTACCTATTTTTAGTAAAAAAAATCGCAATAAGCGTTTATCGATTGGTTTGCGCAAAATTTATAGTGTTTACAAAATGGGGGATAGTTTTATTGCATTTTTATTATTTTTTTTTTTTTTTACTACTAATGGCGGCGATCAGCAATTTTTTTCGTGACTGCGACATTATGGCGGACACTTCGGACAATTTTGACACATTTTTGGGACCGTTGTCATTTTCACAGCAAAAAATGCATTTAAATTGCATTCTTTATTGTGAAAATGACAGTTGCAGTTTGGGAGTTAACCACAGGTGGCGCTGTAGGAGTTAGGGTGCACCTAGTATGTGTTTACAACTGTTTGGGGGTGTGGCTGTAGGAATGACGTCATCGATCGTGTCTTCCCTATAAAGGGAATGACGCGATCGATGCGCCGCCATAGTGAAGGACGGGGAAGCCGTGTTTACACACGGCTCTCCCCGTTCTTCAGCTCCGGGGAGCGATCGCGACGGAGCGGCTATAAACAAATAGCCGCGCCGTGGTCCCGGATCACTCCCCGAGCGGACCCGACCTCCGCATGTAGCAGGGGGGTCCCGATCGGACCCCCCACCCGCTAATAGGCGAGGACGTACGTGTACGCCCATGTGCCTGTACGTGCCATATTGTGGACGTATATGTACATGCGGGGGTCGGGAACTGGTTAAAGTGGTGGTGAATGCAAGCGGTGTCATGTCTGCTGACAACCGATCAGCCCCGATCCCCTCTGCTAAAGTGTGACGGATGCAAACCCTATTTCTCTTTCGTTCATAGACGGACACAGCCTTCATTGACATTAGGGTTATATCCGCTTTCACTAGGAGAGTAAATCTCCTGGTAGGAAGAAGCATAACCCTAAGGTCAATGAAGGCTGTGTCCGTCTATGAACGAAAGAGAAATAGGGTTTGCATCCGTCACACTTTAGCAGAGTGGATCGGGGCTGATCTCAGAGAAATGGATTTTAGGGTACAAAAATCCTTTTTTCTCTTCCGTTCATAGACGGACACAGCCTTCATTGACATTAGGGTTATGCTTCTTCCTACCAGGAGATTTACTCTCCTAGTGAAAGCGGATATAACCCCAATTTCAATGAAGGCTGTGTCCGTCTATGAACTCAGAGAAATGGAATCCTATTTTTGCATTTGTCTGGTGGATCGGATGAAAACAGACAGTTTGTTTACATCCAATCCCCCCCCCCCATAGAGGGGAGTTGAGATCTGACTGGTCCGTCTCTGCATAGTGTGCAGAGACAGCCTAGTCATCCGCCGGCTCAGTGGGGATCAATGGAGCGATCCCTGCTGAGCAAGCGGATGTCCAACAACGGATCTTCCCGGGATCCGCACGTGTGAAAGGGGCCCTAAAGCGGGGGTTCACCCAAAAAACAAGTATATAACATTACATTCAGTATACCTCAAACAGAATCGCAGGATATATAAAATAATATGCAAAGTGGATGGAGGGAAGCTTCAGAATGGCAAAGGTGTTTTTTTTACAAATTATGTGAACAGATTGCAGTTCCTCTGTAAGTGGTTAAACTGCCCTCATCTACAGACAGAAGTTCATTCATTTGATCTGAAAGAACAAAATGTTACTATGTTTCTCTTTATCTTTGTTTAAGCAATGTTGTGATTAAAGCGAGGGTTCACCCAAAAAACAAGTATATAACATTACATTCAGTATACCGCAAACATGTACAGTATGCCGTTTTTTTGGGGGGGGGTGTACATACAGTATTATCGCTATTTTCCTCCCGGCTTCTCACTCCCGCGGGACTGGGCGTTCCTGTGCAGTGCCGCAATGTCATCTGGGACTTCGCCCATATGATTGACGTGCCTGAAAAAAACTCCCACCGGCGGATAAGGCGCGTCTTGACTTTCCGAAAATAGCCGAACTGCGAGTCGACCCTATACGGTGCCTGCGCAGTCAGCGCTACAAGGCTCCTAGTCGGTGCGCAGGCGCCGTATAGAGCCGACTGGCAGTTCGGCTATTTTCATAAAGTCATGACGCGCCTTATCCGCCGGTGGGAGTTTTTCTCAGGCACATTAATCATATGGGCGAAGTCCCAGATGACATTGCGGCACTGCACAGGAACACCCAGTCCCGCGGGAATGAGTACCCGGAAGCCGGGAGGAAAATACCGATAATACTGTATGTACACCCCCCAAAGAAAAAACGGCATACTGTACATGTTTGCGGTATACTGAATAAAATGTTATATACTTGTTTTTTGGGTGAACCCCCGCTTTAATCACAACATTGCTTAAACAGAGATAAAGAGAAACATTGTAACATTTTGTTCTTTCAGATCAAATGAATGAACTTCTGTCTGTAGATGAGGGCAGTTTAACCACTTACAGAGGAACTGCAGTCTGCTCACATAATTTGTAATAAAAACACCTTTGCCATTCTAAAGCTTCCCTCCATCCATTGTGCATATTATTTTATATATACTGTGATTCTGTACTTGCCAAATATGCTGCAGAAATCTCCCTCCACTGAGTCTGGCTGCAGCCATTTTTATTGTGGGCAGCTGAAGCTGCTGCCTGTTCACTTCCTGGAGACACGGGACTTAGAGCTTTGGGAGAGATAAGTAAACACGACAGATCGGTGTGCCCAGGTTAGATTTCATAAGTGGGGTTTACAACTATTTTAACTACTTGAGACCCGGCCCATAGTCAAACGACGGCCTCCAGGTGGCTCTATAAATCTGGGAGGCTGTCTTTTGGCGTCCTCCGGCCACTGGGGGGCGCGCGCCGGGGCGTTCCCTAGATGCCGATGCACGTGCCTGGCGGCCGCGATGTCCGCCAGGTGCCCGCGATCGGCAATGACAGAGCAGGGACGTGGAGCTCTGTGTGTGTAAACACAGAGCTCCACATCCTGTCGGGGAGAGGAGACTGATGCTGTGTCCCTTGTACATAGGGACACAGCATCAGTCAGTCCCCTCCCCCCACAGTAAGAATCACTCCCAGGATACATATTTAACCCCTTCCTCTCCCCCTAGTGTTAACCCCTTCCCTGCCAATCACATTTATACAGTAATTAGTGCATTTTTATAGCACTGTTCGCTGTATTAATGTGAATGGTCCCAAAAATGTGTCAAAAGTGTCCGATGCAATATCGCAGTCCTGACAAAATTCGCAGATCGCCGCCATTACTAGTAATAAAAAAAAAATGTCAGCATTCTATCCCCTATTTTGTAGCCACTATAACTTTTGCGCAAACCAATCATTATACGCTTATTGCGATATTTTTTTTTTTTTACCAAAAATGTGTAGAATACGTATCGGCCTAAACTGAGAAATATATATATATATATATATATATATATATATATATATATATATATATATATATATATATATATATATATATATATATATATATATATATATATATATATATATATATATATATATATTTTTTTTTTTTTAATGGGATATTTATTATAGCAAAAAGTAAAAAATATTGTGTTTTTTTTTTTTTTTCAAAATTGTCGCTCTATTTTTGTTTATAGCGCAAAAAATAAAAACCACAGAGGTGATCAAATGGCACCAAAAGAAAGCTCTATTTGTGGGGAAAAAAGGACATCAATTTTGTTTGAGAGCCAGGTCGCACGACCGCGCAATTTTAATTTAAAGCGACGCAGTGCTGAAAGCTGAAATTTCGCCTGGGCAGGAAGGGGGTATATGTGCCCAGTAAGCAAGTGGTTAAAGCTGATTTACTAAAGAAGTTGGCAATCTCTCCAAAGTTCAATTGGTGAAGGTTCTCAGCTCCTTCAGTAAATCGGTGTCATGGTTTCAGGCAATGCTGATCTGTCGTCTTTTGCACACGTTGATAATTATTAATAGGCTCGCTCTCTTGCAGATGCCGGTTTCTGTAGGTGGACCTTATGGGCAGTCACAGCCCAGATGTTTTGACAAAATAAAGATGGGCTTCATGATGGGGTGCACTGTGGGCATGGCAGCCGGCGCTCTCTTTGGCACTTTCTCCTGTTTAAGGTGAGCAAACAAAAATGAATTCAACTGTTTTCTTTCAGAGATGAGAGTCCGCAAAAAGCAAATATTACCTTTTGGTGACTCTGGATTGCACAACGGCTTTATTTAGAATATGGTGTCCAGTCCTGCAGACCGGGAATACGAAAGTACGTAACGCACGTCGTCTGTTCAAAACATTACGTTGGTGCGACGTCATTTTGCGCAAAGCACGGCGGGAAATTTCAAAACAAAGCATGCGCAGTACGTTCGGCGCGGGAACGCGCCTAATTTAAATGGTACACGCCCCATTTGAATTAGGCGGGCTTGCGCCGGACGGCTTTACGCTACACCGCCGCAAGTTTACAGGCAAGTGCTTTGTGAATCAAGCACAATGGAATGGTTTAGATCAGGGATCTCCAAACTACGGCCCTCTAGCTGTTGCGGGACTACACGTCTCATGAGTCATTGTAATACTCTGACATTCACAGACATGATGGAAAATGTAGTTCCTGAACAACTGGTGGGCCATAGTTTGGAGACCCCTAGTATAGATCACAGCATATTCATGTGTTAGAATGGCCCAGTCAAAGTTCAGAACTAAATCCCATTGAGAATCTGTGGCAAGACTTAAAAATTGCTGCTCACAGACGCTTTCCATCCAATCTGACAGAGCTTGAGATATTTTGCAAAGAAGAATGGGCAAAAATTTCACTCTCTAGATGTGCAAAGCTGGTAGAGACATCCCCAAAAAGACTTGCAGCTGTAATTGCAGTGAAAGGAGGTTCTACAAAGTATTGACTGGGGGGGGGGGGCTGAATACAAATGTACCCCCCACACTTTTCACATATTTATTTGTAAAAATAAATGTGAAATAAATTGTGAAGTGGAAATTTCCTTCCACTTCACAATTCTGTGCCACTTTGTGTTGGTCTATCACAGGGGTCTCCATACTTTTCAAGCAAAGGGCCAGTTTACTGTCTTTGAGACTTCAGGGGGGCCGGATTCTGACCAATGGGGGTAGAAAATGCCCCAGGGCCGAGCATTAGTGAGAATAAACATGGCCCCAGTGTTGGTGGGCAGTAGGAGGAGGAGGAATAGTGCTCCATCATTAGTGGAAGAAAGAGAGACCCATTGTTGGTGTCATTGGGGCCGGAAAAAGGCTAGCAAAGGGCCACATTCGGCCCTTGGGCCGCAGTTTGGAGACCCCTGGTCTATCACATAAAATACATTTATGTTTTTGGTTGTAACATAACAAAATTTAAAATTTCAAGGGTTATTCACCACTTAAGGACCGCCTGCTGCACATATACGTCGGCAGAATGGCACGGCTGGGCACATATACGTACAGGTACATCCTGTACTAGTACCCAGTCGCGGTCCCGCAACTCGGTCCGAAGCTCCGGGACCAGCGGACCCGATCGCCGCTGGAGACCCGCGATCGGTCCCCGGAGCTAAAAAACAGGGAGAGCCGTATGTAAACACGGCTTCCCCGTTCTTCACTGTGGCGGCTGCATCGATCGTGTGATCCCTTTTATAGGGAGACACAATCGATGACGTCACTCCTACAGCCACACCCCCCTACAGTTGTAAACACACTTCAGGGAACACATAACCCCATCAGCGCCCCCTTGTGGTTAACTCCCAAACTGCAACTGTCATTTTCACAATAAACAATGCAATTTAAATGCATTTTTTGCTGTGAAAATGACAATGGTTCCAAAAATTGTCCGAAGTGTCCGCCATAATGTCGCAGTCACGAAAAAAATCGATGATCGCCGCCATTAGTAGTAAAAACCAATAATTAATAAAAATGCAATAAAACTATCCCCTATTTTGTAAACGCTACAAATTTTGCGCAAACCAACCGATAAACGCTTATTGCAATTTTTTTTTATTTTTTACCAAAAATAGGTAAAAGAATACGTATCAGCCTAAAATGAGTAAAAATATATATATTTTTTTATATATTTTTGGGGGATATTTATTGTAGCAAAAAATTAAAAAATATTGTGTTTTTTTCAAAATTGTCGCTCTATTTTTGTTTATAGCGCAAAAAATAAAAACCGTAGAGGTGATCAAATACCACCAAAATAAAGCTCTATTTGTGGGGAAAAAAAGACGCCAATTTTGTTTGGGAGCCACGTCGCACAACCGCGCAATTGTCAGTTAAAGCGACGCAGTGCCGAATCGCAAAAAGGGGCAAGGTCCTTTAGCTGCATTTTGGTCCGGGTCTTAAGTGGTTAATACTCTTTTTCAAGGCACTGTTATCAGTAAGAGTAGCAAAGTTGTGTTTACATTGCATTGATGTCACTTTTCTTTTTTTCTTCAGATATGGAATGAGAGGACGAGAACTTATTGGTGGCATTGGAAAGACGATGATGCAAAGCGGTGGCACCTTTGGGACATTTATGGCCATTGGAATGGGAATTCGGTGTTAAATTGTGTGATTAATGGCTGCATTATTGACCTATAAAAGATTTCACAGAGATCGTCCAGTGTCCTTTATCAATGTTTAGGTAGATATCATTCTGTAAAGCTGTCCCTGGAAATAGCTGGCTTGTTCAGTGAATATGGAGGGACACCGTCCAGCCCTTTTATTGTTCGCTCAGATTCAATTACATTATGAATTCCCTGTATATGTGTCCGTTTGGTGTAAGCTCTCATTTGAGAGCTTTCCTTTCAGATGTACACTACCATGACTTGTTATATATTGCCTTCTATCATTTTAACAAGGAACAATAAAACATTTTTTTCCAACTAGATGTTGCTAGCTTGTTTTATTTGTTTTTTTAAAGTGGGTTTCTGTCCAATGATGGCGTCCCCTATTTCATGTGACTGTGGTTTGCCTGCAATCTAATGCCTAGTACACACAAATTAGTTTTCCCGACGGTCAAAAGACTGCCGGGAAAACCGAGAACTGGCTCGGTCCCTTTTCCTCTGTACACACGACCAGTTTTCCTGACAGGAAAACTGCCGGGAAAGGACGCCCACTAACACACAGCTCCTTTCTCTATCTGCAAAGTAGAGAGCGTCCTGACCCTCCTACTCACCCCCCTCAAAAGGCCTTCTCCACACCAGGGAGAAAGCCTTGCATTACTGTGTGGAGGTACAGACAGAAGAACAGGAAGTGAGGATTTCTCAGAAGAAATAAGGACATTTAAAAGCAAAATGAAAGGATGAGGTAAGTGAAGGAGGACTGCACTAAGGTAAAGGAAGCTATTTAGGGAAAAAAAATAATTACCTTTACAACCCCTTAAATGAACATAGAAGTAAGTGAAATAAACCAAGTAATGGTAAATCAAGTAACCAGTAGACCACTATAAACAGTGGTGTAAAAAACAAACAAAAAAACAAGGCTCAACAAATGTGGCCTGAAAGTACGGTGAATCCACCGGTAAGAATACTACAATATTATAAACGTACAGGAGGAGGAGAAATAAGGAGAGAAAAAAGAAAGAAACGGAAAGTGGGGAGAAGGGATATCCAGGGCCATCTTATCCAGTGGGCACACCTGGGCACAGCCCAGGTGCCCATGGGGCCCCATCAGGACAGGCAGGGCCGATCCTAGGCATGGCACCATGCCCCGACGCTGTAAGCTGCCACAGAGAAGGGGCACCAAGCCGCCGAAGCTGTGGCATGCCACTTGACTGCACTGGTTGCTAGAATTGGCGGCCGCCTGGTGCCTAGCAACCAGTGACATCAGTGTCCCCCCCAACATTCATAGCGTGCCGTGGCTGCCCCAGCATTCATAGCATGCCGCCAATGTGGCTGGGAAAACTAGATCGGCTCCATCCCCTTCTGCCATCTTCTGACTCAGACAGCGTAGCACGCCGCAGGTCACCATCTTCATTGTTGGGGCACCAATGCATTTCTTTGCCCAGGGGCCCATGATGCTAAGATGGCACTGGGGATATCCCGCTACTCATGAGAGGGCCCTGGGGAAGCAGTAGGAGCTGTATCCACTATAAAAGATTCAAAATCAGCAGAGAACCGGAAATGTAACCAAATGGTCCATGTAATAGTGTGGTCCTCACTCTTATCGGCAACCCACGCTAACATCCTTTCAATATGTTCGATCCTGTCCATTTCACATGCCCAATCAGCTAGAGAGGGGATCACAGGTTGACGCCACGCTCTGACAATAACTGAACGTTCAGCCATCAGCAAATGGCAAATTAAGCTCTTCTTAATTTGTTAGTATGACCCCTGTAACATAGATAGGACTGTTACGCGGGGTTCATTGGGATATTTGTCACCTACAAGTTTGTCATATAGCTTGAGAATGTTGTCCCAAAAGGGAACGTACCCCAAATGTGTGTCATGTTCCCCGTGGCCTGCAAACATCTCCAAAATACGTCAAACATTAGGATCAAACTTGTGTAGAATAGTGGGGCAGCGGTACCATCTAGAGAAAATACGGTAATTCCATTCTTGGACATGACATGAGATGAATATTTCTTTTAAATTATCTATCTCCCTTTCACATTTTGAGAGGAATGACGGTGAGTTTGGATAGGAGACCTGAATCAGTAACTGATATATCAGGGATAGCGAATGCTCTGGACTGTCGGACTGTGATAGCAATGACTCAAAGGCTGTATGTGGTTTAGTCATATCGTCAACGTTTGGTATTTTGTGAATAAAGTGAGTATGTTCAAGCCAAGCCATAGAATGGTTGTGGGAGGAAGAGCGCTTTTCCGGTAGCGGAATGGGTTGTCCAGCGCGAAGCATACGACTCAACAGAGGAGCCTCCGATTTTTGCCACATAAGAAATTTAGATTTAGCACAAGTCGGAGGGAAAGAGTTGATATCAAATAATGGAGTCAAGGGGCTGGGTCTCGAGGACAATAAACCTTTGGTAAGGTAGCTGTCCCAAATTTGCAGCGTAGTGGAAGTCACAAGGGGTAATAGGTCTGTAGGGGGTCTGTGTGTCGGGTGTGTACATGGAAGGAATGTGCAGTCGGGAGATATTCGGTCATTTTCTAATGACGTCCACAATTTAGTGGAGGAACCATGGTACCAATCGAGAGAATTCTGCTTTAGTCACATAGCCTGCTTGTTAGGTGCCTGAAAGAGCTACAATCATATTCCGAGACCAATGTTAAAGCCAGCTCTTGTTCCAGTGCAAGGGATGCATTGCACGAGTACAGCAAAGGTGCACCTTTAAGTTAGCAGTGACTCCCTTTGCTTGATCTCCACCAAAGCTACTAGTGAGAGTGTTCATTTGTGGCGTACTCATGGAATAGGGTGTGGAGTATAGGAGGTGGTAAGTCAGATGTAGACTATTCTGTAATTAATATTTGTGGCAAAAGGGTGAGAGGAAATAATAGAGTACCACATAAAGGCTCTAGGCCAAAGTGGCAGTAAAGTGGCAACCAGTGATGTATCACATGTTGCTACAAATGCCAAGGTGAGCACCCATGCTGGATCCTCTGCCCAAATTAGCATTATGTATCATCCCCATAGTGAGGGGTCTGGCTCCCAAGGTTGTACTGCAATTTTGCCTTCATACACTGCTTCTATGCTGGCATTAGAAGACAGTGAGGGCTTGATTAAAGAATTGAAATAGAAAAAAAAAACGAACTAGTTAAGCCAAGGGTAGTGTTGCTAACCGTCAGTATTTTTACTGGCAGCCAGTAAAAGAAAAAAAAAAAAAAAAAAAAGGCAATTTTCTCCTGCCAGCAAAAAGAAAAGGTTGCCAGTAAAAAAAAATATGACTGTGACGCTTGGCTAGGTCTGGAGCTGGCCGTGACCATCCGAATGCCTGCTACAGTGTGTTTGGGCAGCTCTGGCAGAGGCGGTGCCTGAGCATGTGCTGTGATGTCATTGTGCAAGGGAGCAGAGCGGCCAGAGCCTCGGGAGCGGGACTGTCATTGCTGTTTAGACTGGAGTGGACTGGAGAGATCACCTGGCGTGGAGAGTGACTTGTCATGTCGGTGATCTGTGCTGCTACACACTGCAGTCATTGTCACTGTTCGAGTCAGTTTCATAAGTGTGTGCCTGACACAATCTAATTTCTTACCCTCCCGAGTCCTGTCCCTGAGCTACTTTTTTTTACTATATCGAAAATAAAAGAAATGTTTTTTTTTTGCATTATTTAATTTTACTTTAATTAAAATTTGTAATTCTACAACACTAGTTACAGCATTATTGAAACAAATGTGCAGTAGTCCTTTAAAGCAAAGCTCCACTCAAAAAAGGGGATGCTCTGCTCATTTGCCTCCTCCCCTCCTGCAATTGGCACCTTTTTTTGGGGGGGGCAAAATCATCCAGGAGTTCGGCTCCCCTCCTCCTTCCCCCACTGGGCCATTCACAAAGCACAGCATGCTTTACACATGCGCAGTTGGGAACCGGCTGTGAAGCCACAACCTTTCAAATCGGCTCGGGTGAAGACAGCGCTGGACTCATGGACAGTAAGTATCTTAATATTAAGAGTCAGCAGCTACAGTATTTGTATTTTTTTTTCTGAAGGAGCCTGGAGCTCTGCTTCAAAGTGGATGTAAACCCTCCATACACCCAGTGAAGTGAACAGCCTCAGATGATAGAGAGATGAAACAGGATCTCCATACATATGTTTTACATTTATATACTGTTTGTGTTAACCAGGAAGAGAAAATCTAACACAATCTCAGAATGTGATGTCTCCAATCAACATTGCTGATTGGAGGAAAGGCACACACCCCCTCTCAACATAGGCAGACACTCAGGTGTTCAGTAATAGGACCTGCTCTCTGCAAATCTATTTTAGCAACCTACCAGGACAGAAGATCCAGGCTGCTTTTGTCTAAAAAGTCTGAGTTTGTTAGGAGTTAGAGGACAGGAGATAGAGGAACAGTTCAGGAGAGATAGAGGACTTGGCTCTTTGAAGAGAGATGACAAAATACTGCAGATATGTGCTCAGCTCAAATTTCATGAATCGGGTTTAAATCCACTTTTAGGATGCATGCTTTAAAAATAAAAGGTCTACCTCATTGTAATCTGGGCACATGTTCTTCCATATTTGTCATTACACCCAAAAGTGGAACTTCTTCTTATCCGATTCCCCCCCCCCCCCCCCGGTGCCACAATTGGCACCTTTTGGGGGGGTCTTTGACAGGTATCCTTTCCCACTTCTGGGAGTCCGGGCCATGGCCCATTAAGTCACCGCGGGGCTCCCTCCTCCCCCAGCCACCGGCCCAGTAGGAGAGGAGCTTCACACATGCACAGTAGGGTTCCCAGCGTAAAGCAGAAAGGCTATACTGCCGGGTTTCCTTACCCGCAATGGCGGCGGCAGCACCCGACAGCTGATGGAAACATCAGCTGCGGGTGCCGACCTCACTGGACTCCAGGACAGGCAAGTGGCTATTTATTAAAAGCCAGCCACTTCAGTATGTGTAAGCTGCTGGCTTTTCATTTTTTTGGTGGAATACCGCTTTAAGTACAAACATTTGTAGATAAAGCCACTACAGCAGTGCATGGTTTTTAAAAGGCCTGAGGCAGGGAGGCGTCCAAGCTATATTGCTTATCTAATAGAAAAAAAAAAAAAGTTACGTCACCGACATTACTATAGAACAGACTGGAGGGGGGAATCCAGGCACACACCATGGTACATCATCCCTGCTCTAGTCCAATCTGGATTGGCATAGAGCTTTGATTGCTGTACCATATCAGACTATATAGTACAGGCATGTCCAAAGTCAGGCCCGGGGGCCAAATGCGGCCCCCCTGTTGATTTATTATGGCCCCCCTGGGGATTTGGATATACAAAAGATGTATACTGTATTTATTGGCGCTGCCTTGGAGGGGACAGGGAGGGGGCAGGACGAGCACCATCAGATTACATGAAGAGAATCTCCTGTTTACTCAGCAGTGTCTCTATTGAAAGTCCTGTCTCCTGGCATGCCATTGGACGACTGTTCTGTCTATCATAGGAGGCAGGACTTTGTATTAAAGAGGCCACAGGGTAAACAAGACATTCTCCTGTTTGTAATCTGTTGGCACTCGTCCTGCCCCCTCCCTCTGCCCTCCGAGGCTGCAGATGGGCATCGTTCAGGCTGCACTGATGACAATGGTGAGACTGCATTTATGGCACATGTGAGGCTGCATTTATGGCACATTTGATGCTGCATTTGTTGCAATGGTGAGGTTGCAATGGTAAGGCTGCATTGGTTGCAATGGTAAGGCTGCATTCAGGGCAATGGTGAGGCTGCATTCATGGCAATGGTAAGCCTGTGCGTGTTATACGCCGATAAATACAGTATATCCAAATAACACGCCCAAGCTCATCTCTTCACCACACACAGCCACAAAGGCAAGAGAATTCTTGTTGGGCCGTGTATTTATGCTCAGACGAACAAACTTAGGCAGAATTTTAATGGTTCAAAGAATGTCAGGCAAAATTGTCGGCCCTCACGCATGTTCACTTAATCAAATCTGGCCCTCTTTGAAAAAAGTTTGGACACCCCTGATATAGTATAAGGCATCTGAAGAGTGTGAACAAAAACATTTTTTTAATGTTGGCATGTTAAAAAATTCACGTAGAAATCCAGCCCGGCTCATATGGCTGAGATTCTCCTAAGGGTCCCAGGAGTGCAATTTCGTTTTGCACTCCTGTCTTCTGCTCTCTGCCGTGACTGGAATCAGTCCAGGCACTGCATGATCTCGACTTCGGAAGTCTGGATCCACCAGGTGCCTGGACTGATGGCAGTCTCATCGAGCCACTGAGACAGGCGCTCCCCGCCCCTCAGCGCTCTAGTGAGCGCGGAGGAGCAGGAGAGCTGCCGATTAGCAATCGGTGCAAAGACACCGGGGGACGGACGCACCTAGGTCAGTATGATTGGGGGGAAAAAAAAAAAAAACAACAAACCCATACTTCTTTAACCACTTCCATACAGGGCACGTATACACCTTCCCGCCCAAGCCAATTTTCAGCTTTCAACACTGTCGCACTTTGAATGGCAATTGCGCGGTCATGCTACACTGTACCCAAACAAAATTGGCGTCCTTTTTTTCCCCACAAATAGAGCTTTCTTTTGGTGGTATTTGATCACCTCTGCGATTTATTTTTTTGCGCAACAACTAAAAAAAGACTGAAAATTTTGAAAAAAAATTACGTTTTTATTTTTTTCTGTTAATTTTTTTGTAAATAAGTAAGTTTTCTCTTTCAATTACGGGCACTGATATGGCGGCACTGATGAGATGGCACTGATGGACATCGATGAGGTAGCACTGACGGGCACAGATAAGGTGGCACTGATTGGCGGCACTGGTAGGCGGCACAGATGGGCACACATAGGCGGCACAGATGGGCACACATAGGCGGCACAGATGGGCACACATAGGCGGCACAGATGGGCACACATAGGCGGCACAGATGGGCACACATAGGCGGCACAGATGGGCACACATAGGCGGCACAGATGGGCACACATAGGCGGCACAGATGGGCACACATAGGCGGCACAGATGGGCACACATAGGCGGCACAGATGGGCACACATAGGCGGCACAGATGGGCACACATAGGCGGCACAGATGGGCACACATAGGCGGCACAGATGGGCACACATAGGCGGCACAGATGGGCACACATAGGCGGCACAGATGGGCACACATAGGCGGCACAGATGGGCACACATAGGCGGCACAGATGGGCACACATAGGCGGCACAGATGGGCACACATAGGCGGCACAGATGGGCACACATAGGCGGCACAGATGGGCACACATAGGCGGCACAGATGGGCACACATAGGCGGCACAGATGGGCACACATAGGCGGCACAGATGGGCACACATAGGCGGCACAGATGGGCACACATAGGCGGCACAGATGGGCACACATAGGCGGCACAGATGGGCACACATAGGCGGCACAGATGGGCACACATAGGCGGCACAGATGGGCACACATAGGCGGCACACATAGGCGGCACAGATGGGCACACATAGGTGGGCACTGGGCATGGATGGGCACTGTGGGGTGGCACTGATGGACACTGTGGGTGGCACTGATGAACACTGTGCGGTGACACTGTGGGGCAGCACTTATTTTTCCTATGTTGCCAGTCAGTGCCCATTTGTGGGCACTGATTGGCATCTTTTTTTTTTATTTTTAATGGTTTTTATTTTTTAACTTTTTTTTAGACTTTTTTTTTTTTGTTGCCCTTCCCTGGTGGTCCAGGGTGGGCTTCCCTGGTGGTCCATGTGGCGATCCGAGGGGGGGCTGCGCTGATAAACAATCAGCGCGAACCCCCCCTGTCAGGAGAGCCGCCGATCGGCTCTCCTCTACTCGCGTCTGTCAGACGCGAGTGAGGAAGAGCCGTCGACGGCTCTTCCTGTTTACATCGTGATCAGCCGTGGTTGGACACGGCTGATCACGTGGTAAAGAGTCTCCGTGAGAGACTCTTTACCGAGATCGGTGTTGCGGGGTGTCAGACTGACACCCCGCAACAACGATCGCCGCGATGCGCGCCCCCGGGGGCGCGCAGCGGCTTAGAATCCTGAGGACGTCATATGACGTCCAGTCAGGATTCTACAACCACTTTGCCGACGTCAATTTGTCATTGGCGGGCGGCAAGTGGTTAAAAAGCATTTTAACCCTCTTCCAGTGGATCCAGTACTTGAATCACTTGGTCTCATTGCAATTCGGACCTTCATTGTGGCAAAGCATGGTCCCCTCCCTCAACACTATCTAATACTGGTAGCAAGAGAGACAACAGTGATAGCGCTGGTCTATGCCAGCATGCGTCACTGGACAGAAGTGCCATCATCCACCACAGCAGTCAGTGGATGCTCCTTGTGTTCATGAAATTCCCCTTGCTTGTGAGCAAAACATAATCCAAGTGAATGACGAGACTGGGGCTTGTAGATCCCTCACAGCACATTCACTCCTGTAGCTGCTGCCTGGAGAAAGCAGAGGAGTAATGTTGGAGGCAGACTCTCTGCCTGTGTGTGACGCTGCCAGGGGAAAAAAAAGCAGAGAGACAGAGCTGGGTCGGGAGAATGCGATGGCAAAATGACAGCTCTGCATTGTAAGTCTCGTATGTGGATTACCTGATCATAGGCACGTTACATAACAAAAACAGTACAGAGGGGGTGGGGGCTCATTACTGGCTGCAATTTCCCCACAAGAACACCCACATTCGGCCTGAGGTGGAGCTTTAGCCGGCGCACACACAGGAAATAAAGGCACATTGTTATTTCTAACAGAACAGATCCAAATGGGAACGAGGGCTACATGGAACTCCTGGGGCATTTAAAAATGATTAACGAGTATGCAAACCCAAAATTTCATATTTATGTGCCTGATGTACCATGTACTTGTATGAAAAGTATTCTGTTCTTTTCGTATTGCCTTTGTTTGAAATCCCTGGTGTTCCTGCCAGTTCCTCTACTTTCCTATTAAAAACAAACCACACTAGGCATTAGATAGCATGGTCCATTCTCTAGCTGTGCCAAGGTGTGCCAAGTTCACACTGGTACGACATTGGGAGCACATGACATGTGTAAATCAATGGTTCCCTATGAGAGCCATCTTAAAGCGGAGGTTCACCTAAAAACTTATTTTTAACATTAGATTGAGGCTCATTTTGTCAAGGGGAATGTTTTTTTTTTTTTAAATCGAAACAGTACTTAGCCTTTTAGAGATAGATCTTCTCCGCCGCTTCCGGGTATGGGCTGCAGGACTGGGCGTTCCTATTTGATTGACAGGCTTCCGACGGTCGCATACATCGCGTCACGATTTTCCGAAAGTAGCCGAACATCGGTGCGCAGGCGCCGTATAGAGCCGCACCGACGTTCGGCTTCTTTCGGCTACTCGTGACACGATGTATGCGACCGTCGGAAGCCAATCAAATAGGAACGCCCAGTCCCGAAGACCATACCCGGAAGCGGCGGAGAAGATCCATCTCTAAATCGGTAAGTACTGCTTCGATTTTAAAAAAAACTACCCGATTCCCCTTGACAAAATGAGCCTCAATCTAATGTTAAAAATAGTTTTTTGGGTGAACTTCCGCTTTAACTGGTCTGACACAAGTCAGTCAGATTTTGAAAGAGGTCCCTGCACTACTTTGGTCTGACTTCAGCCCATTGAATATCATTAACCACTTTAATATCAGGCACTTCCTGCCCAGGACAATTCTCAGCGCTGTCACACTTTGAATGACAGTTGTGCGGTCATGCACTGTACCCAAACTACATTTTTTATAATTTTCCCACATATAGAGCCCTTTTGGTGGCATTTGATCACCACTGTTTTTTTTTTAGTTTTACAAGAGAAAAAAAAAAAAAAAAAAGTTTGTTCTAAGATTGTTTTCTCCTTCACTGACAGGCACCGATAGGTGGCACTGATGAGGTACTGACAGGTTTTACTGATGGGCACTGACAGGCGTTACATCTGATGGGGCTGTGCTAATCAGCACCGTTAACAGGCACTTCCTGGTTCACGCTGTGATTGATCACGTGGTAAGGAACTACGATCAAAGATGCAGTGTGTTAGCGACACACAGCATCCCTGATCACCACGTGCCCCCACAGGCTCGTGCCGGCATGTTATCCTGCTGGTAGTCATGACGCCCAGTCAGGATAACCACCATCATTCTTCTATAGGTCGGGCTGGAAGTGGTTAAAGTCGGATCCTTGTCCTAACCATCTAAATTGTGACAGACATGGTGATTAGAGCAGCAAAAAGGAATGTCACACTGGCATGGTTTTGATTGGTCAAAGGCAAAGTTGAACTATCTTTAAGTCAGAGCAAAATCTTATCCTGTTCATTCAAGTTGGATGGAAGTGGGACCAATGTCTGAGGGCAAAGTAGGATGACAGTCCTGTCATACAAGTGTCAACCCGGCCTAAATTGTAATAATTCTTCACTAAATAAATGCATTTACTTTCTACAGAGTGTAATCTTGAAGAAATCATTCAACATCTGACCAAAAAAAATCCAGACTTGAGCAACACTTTTTCAAATAATTTTATTTTGAGCGCTTCTTTACAAAGATAGTTGAAATATGAAAGTTGGATAGAAATATCAAGCAGTCTTTTCAAACACACTAAAATTAACAAAAAAAAAATATATATAATTTCAGAGCTCACAGAGCTTAAAGAGCAAAAGATTAAATGCAACCAGACAAAACGTCAGGCATTTCCTGGCAGCAATCTGGCTCTCAACTAGATTAAAAAAAAAAGTAATAATGCCTGGAAACAGCTGAGATTTTGTTTGGCATTAAGAAACACCATGACACTATGTACAAAATAAATTCACAGATACGTAAATGTAATATCCGAGACTTAAAAAAAAAACTGCAGTTTTGTTTTTCCCTGCCCTTTCCTTAGTCTTCTAGGTTTTGGTGAAAAGTTATCCGCTAAACATCTGTAACAGAGGTCCTCTGATGTGAAACCTAAACATGTCAGGCATTTCAGTTCCCCCCAATGCCCTTTTACCTTGTACTGTCTGAGCCACTTCTTTCAGGATGTAAGGCAGCACAGCAAATGGATGGGGCTGAATGCTGGTTAGCCAATACATTGCATTCATCCTTTAAATTTAAGGTATTAGAATTTACAAAGTTACACCCATTCTTCTTCATTTGGAGCTAAATAAAAAGACAAAATCTGACACTCTCCTCTCTCAACACTTGAAGAAAAAAAAAAAAAAAAGCTATGTACAAAAAAACTGTAGCAGTCTGTTTCATCGACGAACAGGAAACAGAAGCTGAGTCGAGGTCATGGAGTCTGGGAAGAGGCTGTGGTAAGTTGGAAGTGGGACGTACGCAGCTGTTATCATCTTACCTATAGAGGGAAAAAAAATAATGTTGGCACTGAACTTTCAAATAATTACACAAGTCGATTAGCAAACAAGTGATGAATTGTTACTTACCAGCAAACCACCTCCCATGTAGTGCATTAACTGCAGCTATTGCAGATGCTATAGTTGGACATTTCACATAAACATTTCCCTGTGAAGGAAAGAAAAACCATGAAATAAAATATTCATAACATCCTGACATAATGAAAAACAGTGATATGCAAGCTGCAACATGCGGTAGCCCCCCGAATCACAGCAAGTCAGTGGAGTGAAGGGCAGTAGCCCATTGAAACCAAAAAAGTTCATTGTAGCGAGACTAAGCCTAGAGCTACATGCATCCGTCAGATTAAAAGTGTTACTAAACCCAGGAGCCTGCATTGACTATACTGTATCTGGTCCCCCACAGTACATGGAAATGCAACTATGTTAGTAAATATAAACAACTAAAAATTCCTTCTCAGCAGTATATAGCAGTCTTGTGACTTCTATCAGCTTTGAAGCTTGTAGGAGGAGTTTTCATTCTACTCCAATTGTCCTATGAGGCTGCAGGACCCCTGACCCTCTGTCTGGACAGTGCCGCTTGGCCCTGTGCTGATCACATTCACTTTCCAAAGAAAAATAAACCCTCCAGCAATAACCAAACTGAGCATGTGCAGCTTGTCCCCTAGCCTCTGTACTATCTGGGGATGGTTTGATGACTGGCAGAAGGGGAGGATAAGAAAAGACAAGATCAAATAGCATTTTTACGCAACGCAGAGGATTAACCCCTTAGGTTCCACAGCGAGTACAAGCATGCTTTACTGCATATACAGACTGATTTTACGGTTGTGGGTTTAGTAACCCTGTTTGGGGATAATTCACTAGTATCTTTCTTTTCATTGTGCTGCAAAATGAGGTGACCGTTAACAAGTGTCTACATATCCAAGCAGCAAAAATGAGAAAGCTGCCAACAAGCGTGTGCATTTGTCAGTAAAGACTTAATTGCCAGTAGAGCTCTAGATTTAGGCAAGCCTTACGCTCAATCCTATCCCAATTTGTGATCAGACATTCACAAGTACACCTTACGAGTAAACCAATCAGCAACAGATTTTCATTCAAGTAATCTCAACAATCCCTCGTTTCTCATGAAGGGAAAGCAGCAGAAAAAAACAAATGTGCTGCCTCTATCTGACAAACCCGCATCAGATCCCAATCAAATCAAGGACAGGCAGGCATCTACCCCCATCTATGCTCAACATATTTATGTAGGCTTATTTGTAATAAATTACTGAAGCAGATTAATCTGAAACACTTGAAATGCTAATCTGTACGGAGAATAGAGTATTGGGCGATTGAGATTCCACATTAGCATTTTCTCCATTAATACTACATTTCCAAGGTTCCTTAGCATACTTGATTTAAAAGGAAGTGCTACACATGAGCTATGAAACACTTGCAACAAATAAGACATTTCTATAAATGGGTGTATTAAAAAATACAATTTCTAGTAAAAAGCATAATTCCTGAATTGCTACATGTCTCCTGTAAAAACTTCAAGTGGAACTTGTCTCCACATCACAAATTTAATCCTCCTGCTTCTAGCATTAGTAAATAGATGAGAAAGTACATTTTTACATTTCCAGTTACTTCCTGTTTTTTTGCCTGGGCAAACAATGTCATAAATCCTAGGAGTCTTCAGGAGGGGGAGAAGAGAGGAAGGGTTTTCTCAGCTAAGCACACTCCTACGTAAATATGCTTGAGCTAAGGGCAGGAGGATTCTAGGATGTAAAGGCTACATGAATCATTTGTTATTACTCAAGATGGCCACAAATGACAAGGGCACATTTTTCAAAGTGATTTCTCAAAAAAATAAAGCATGGAAACCTGGCGGGATGATTGAGTTTTCTTTGATTACCAGGTCCCCTATGTGCTAGTTTTTCTCCATCCGCTATGAAGCGGTGAGGTGGAAGCCAGTAGGAGGAACCACAGAGGAACTACTGACACACCCAGAAGCAGTCAAAAACTGAAGATTCTTCAGCTGTTGTAACTGTTAACAAGGGTGAAGTAAAGGAATGGGTGAGTGTTAAGTTGTCGTTGCAAGAGACATTTTAGGTTCCCAAGTCACTTTAAAGATAACTGAGAAAAAAAAGAAGAAGTCCAAGGGGGCAATAAAACCTTGTTTAGAGCCAAGCAGCTTGTATGGGTTTTCACCCCTGCACAGCAGAACCAACATTTAGTCTCTACTAGTCATTCATTCCACCTCTGACTGGCTTATTTAAGAGGACGAACCCAGAAAAAGCAGCAAGGCTACAAGCCACTATGTGAAAACAAACCAATCTGAATCACGAAGGTGAAGAAGCAGTTTGCCTCATACCAAACTGCAGAGAAGACCTTAGAGGATGTACAGAAGTATTAATCCTCATTTATGACTAAATCATAAATGGTATGTTGAATCTGGATGAAAAAGGTGACACCCACCACCATCATCAAATGGTTTACTGTACCCAGAAGTAATGTAAACTACAAAACACTTGACCAAAAACTGACCAGAGCTGCTATAAAAAATAAAATAAAAATTATACCTGTGGTGAACTTTTATCTACATAAATGTGTACAACTCCTCCATGTTTGTTGCATTCTTCAATGACATCATCTTTTATCTCTGTGTCCCAGCCTTGCTCATCTTCCCTGGTTGATAAAGACAAATTGCAGGGGTCACAAAAAAAAGGTAGACAGAACTGAACAGACATTTACCAAACACATTTAGGCCTCATGCAAATTCTTGCTCTGCTTCTCTGAACCTTTTATCTCATGGCAGGAAAAAAATAGCTTTAAAAAAGAAAAGGAGGTAAAATAGAAGGTTTTCTATTTGACAGAATATTTATTCTGACTATTAGAATGCATTACTGTGCAAACAAGCCTTAACGTTCAAGCACATTAAATTTTTTTTTCTGCCCAAAAGCTTTTCTCCTAAACGTGCTGGTAATGTTTTTTCCCCTGCCTGTAAACATTGCTCTTCAAATACACCTGTAAATGCCCTTTTGTTCACGGACACACATGTGTTTACAGAGGGAGAGAAACAACCCACACCAAACACCTGCCTGATGAGAATTTTTTTAAGCCCAGTGTGAATGAAGCTTGAGGCCGATTTACAAAAAACAAACATTTTATACAGGAACTGATATGGTTTAAATCGCTCAAATGTAGCCAAGAAGCTGCTACCAGGCACAGCCAGCAAATCACAGAAGCTTACAGACATTAATCTGCCGGCCACCATTCGCTAACTTTATAATTCAGTAAAATGTAAAAAGGCATGCCAGTGACTAAATGGATGGCATACAACGGCAGGCTCTGTGAGATAGCACAGAAGAGAAAATGTAAAGAAAAACTGAGGATAATATAGTAAGACAGACTCTGATACAATCTAAATGATACCAGATATAACCCACAGAAGGTTGAATTTACTCACGTCTGAGGGTTAAACATATTCGACAACTGGAAGCACTGGGTAGCGAGTGGCTGAGTTGCTGCTGGTGGTATAGGTAATGTGGCTGAAGTCATCTGGATTGCAGCAGCAGAAGCAGCAGCAAGAGCTATACAAAAATGGAAAAAAAAAAAAATTACTTAAAAAAAAAAAAAAAAAAGTCAAAAATAAAACTTAACAAAATGAGTCACAAAATACAAATCACGAGTGCCCACATGAATCCTACTTGCCCGCAGCTTTAGCAGTAAAAACTGAGGGAATTTTAATTTTTTTAAACGGAGACAGGAAAGTGCAGCCAGAGGCTGGACAGGGTCAGGTTTATATTGGATTTTACTTGCTAAAAATTCATGGCTACTCAAGTCATTACATGGCACGACCAACAGGGTAAAAAAATAAAAATAGAGATAGATATATCTACCTAATCTCTCTTTAGAAAAAATCTGACATGTTAAGGAGATCAATAAAGAACTGTATATTTTATGGAGGAGAAAAAAAAAAAAAAACAACAACACACACACACACACACACAAACGGGGCATGCGTATGCTACGCCAGCAATGGTCTCCCCTACATATTAGTATTTTACACTCCAGAAAGTAATTCTGTGCCTTTCCTGCGCCCAAGACATTAAAGCGTTAAAGGGAAGGAGAAAAAAAAATACATGTCATACTTGCCTCCACTGTGCAGTTCGCTTTGCACAGAGTGGCCCCGATCCATGTCTTCTGGGGTCCCTCGGCAGTTGTCTCTGGTCCTCCCCGCAAATAGTCACCAGTCATGCGAGAGCTCGCATGGTGGTCAGCAATTGCGGGCGCGCTCCCGTGATACAGCGAGCGGCCATAGCCGCTCACTGTATCACTTGGCCCCGCCCCTCGGCGCGCCACGTCATGGATGTGATTGACAGCAGCGCCAGCTAATGGCTGCGCTGCTCTCAATCTATCCGCTCTAGCCAATCAGCGGCCAGGTTGAGCGGCGAAGAGGATCGCAGGACTTTCGAGGGGTCAGGTAAGTAATAAGGGGGGCTCAGGGGGGGGCCGGTAGTATCAGATGTTTTTTTCACCTTAATGCATAATAGATTGTATTAAGGTTAAAAAACATTTCCTTTACAACTCCTTTAAGTTTTCAGAGCCGTCATACCTTGAATGGCAATTACCAGAGCCGTCATACCTTGAATGGCAATTACTCAGTAATACAATACGGTACCCAAAATAAAATAAAAAAAATTTCAAATTGTTTTGAGACAGCTATAGCTTTCTTTTAGTGGAATCTAATCACCACTTTATTACATTTATGCTATAGAAAAAAACCACAAAAAAAAAAAAAAAAAAAAAAAAGAGGGTTTTTCTGCTCTTCAATTGTGCACATAAACCCATCAAAAATTTAGACCAAAATGAATTCTTTACATGTCTTGGGTAAAAATAACCCAACACATTTTACTGTCAAAAAAAAATAACCCAACACAGTGTAAATTTAGTCTGTTAAGAGTTAGCAAGTCTACAAACTATGATGTACATCTGAGAATTGATAAATCCTGATGTACTGACGGCCTATCATTCCTTGAGACCTAAAATACTCAGGACAGTAGAAATATACCCCAAATGACTAGTTTTTTGCAAAGTTAGTACAAAATATTCAGTAAGAGGCATGCAGAGTAGTAATTTTGTCAGGTCTCACAGCACAGACACCTATAATTACACCCAAAACACATGCTAAGGCTTCCAGAGTTTGGAGATACCAAGTGTGAGACTGTCACAGCCAAGCCACAGAGAGTCCAAAAATCTATGGAGTACCTTCAGGCTTTAAAAAAGGGGCATAAATAACGCATCTAATTTCCTGACTGACCACCGCGGCCCGATCACTGTCGTACTGTGTCCAGTGGACAAAGTGGTGGTAGGGGGTGCGCACAAAGCACACAACTTGGAAATCACAAGACGTCCACTCGAAACAGTAAAACTCGCCAAGATTTTATTTTACAATAGGCTGGGCAGAAGTGGTAAAGGCGTTCTCAGAGGATTAAAACGTCATTACACACAACTCTTAGTTTAGGCCAATATGTATTTGAAATGCATTTTTTTAACCAAAAATAACGCAATAAGCGTATATTGATTGGTTTGCACAAAAGTTTTAGTATCTACAAACTAGGGTACAGTTTAATGGCTTTTTAAATGATTTTTATCACGACTGCGACATTATGGTGGACACAGACAATTGACACCATTTTAGAACCATTGTCATTTCTATATCGATCAGTGCTATAAAAATGCACCGATTACTGTGTAAATGTCACTGGCAGGGAAGGGGATTAAAACACTAGGGGGCGATCAAGAGGTCAAGTGTGTGCTAGGGAGTGATTCTAACTGTGGGGGGGGGGGGGGGGGGGGGGATGGGCAACCACTGACAAACAGCAATCACTGCTCCAGACTAGGCAGAACAGGGAAATGCCTCGTTTACACAGGCATCTCCCCATTCTGCCTCTCGGTGTCACGATAGCGGGCCGCCGTTGATCAGTTCGCTGGACCTGCAGGCACGCACCCGCAAAGTGGCAAATGCAAAGGGACGTACCTGTATGCCCATTTGCCTGCGCCATTCTGCCGTGTGCGGTGGTCGGCAAGTGGTTAAAAATGTTACTAAACCTAGGACCCTGCATTCACTATATCACTGAAATGCAATAGTTTAAGTAAATATAAACTTAAATACATTTTCTCATCACTAGTTAGAGCAGTCTTGAGACTTCTATGAGAGTGTTTAAAGCTTGAAGGAAGCGTTATAATTTTCCTGACTGTCCAATGAGGCTGCAGGACCCCTGACCCTGTCTGGACAGTGCCAATTGGCTTTGTGCTGATCACATGCACTCTCCCAAGAAAAGGAAAAAAAAACTCTAGCAATACACACCAAATGGAGCATGTGCAGCTTGCCCCCAAGGTTCTGTTCTATCAGGAGATGGTTTGGGGACTGTGAAAGAAGGGGAGTATCAGAAGACAGGATCAAACAGTCGTTACACAATGCAGATTAACCCCTTAGGTTCCACAGTGAGTATAACAAACATGCTTTATTGCATATGCAGACTGATTTTACTGTTGTGGGTTTAGGACCACTAAGCCTTGTACACACCATAATATCATCGGACAAATGACCAACTGTTTTTTTTTTGCATGCTAGCGTCACATCGAAAACCAATAGGTTACCGAAGTTAAGAAAATTCTTGTCCGATAATACAATTTCAGAAGTGATGTGATGCGTTGTATTTTTTCATTTCCAAGCAAGCGTGGTTCATGGTCTGATAATTTTTTCGGACAAATAATGTACTAAACGATAAGATTATCATACGATCGCATTGAAAGCGGTATTTTTCCGTCCGATTTTCTCATCATGTGTACTAGGCATTGAATCTGCCTGTAAACAAGTTTCAAAAAAGGAATCGTTTACATTTTTACAATACACGTAAAGCCCCTGTAATTAAAAGACATTTCTTCCAGGTACTTCAAAACCACTGATAAAGCCATTTGCAAGTGCCTGCAAGCTAGTCCATATAGTTCCACACCAAAATGAGCATGATGGTTATTTATATGTTGCACCAAATGTATGATTTGGCTAAATGTTACAGAAACCAGTACACACATCTTCCAGCAGAAATCCATGTGACAAAGAACCGTAGACATCACGGACCACTGCTTATATGCAGTTTCTAGCATTTGCCTGGAAAACACAGCAGTAAAGGTTTTATTTGGTGCACAAAAACCAAGTTAATAAATCACTGTTCTTATTTTAGTGTGAACTACAGATACCAGCATACATGCACTTACAGAGAACTACAAACCCGGATTGAATTTGTGTTTCTGCAAACTCATGAATGATTTACAGGATTTCATTTCAACCACCTTCATGAAGGAGTGTTCAATCTAGATGCCCAGGACTTCCATACTTCTACCGATTCCTTGGGAAGCAGTGTGTTCCTTCATTCTCTCATGCTGCAAACATTATGTTTACCATGGGATACTAGAGTCAAACCCTCAGTCTCCTGACCCCACATTACACTCATGGGATGTTAATGTTGCATAGTTTCTTCTCTTGTGTTAGCTCAATCCTACTCCATCTTCAGCACCACAAACTCAGCGCTAGCACAGAGGTCTAGACTCCCAAGTTAGTTGCTGATCTGTCATGGAGAAAATTGTTTAACAATGGAGTCTTATTGCAAGATATAGAGTGGGAGGTAAAAGCTGCAGAGTACAGAAGGAACTGTCCAATGTTGACTTTCCTCAGATTTAAAAAAAAAAATTTCCCTCATCTTTCTTGGGGAAGGTTTCAAGCAGCCGTGGGAACATCTGCAGAGACAGCGGTTGCCTTCTCAGAGCAGCATTTGCTCACAATCCAGTATAATATTGTTTGCTGCCTCCTTGTGACTTAATTTGGGGGGGGGACTGACTTAACACTTTTATGCATAGTGGCCACTACAGTGGACAGCCATTTAAAAGCTTTTATCTTGTATATGCACGGGTTCCGATTGTATAGTTGCAAATCACCCATTACAGTGGACGCCATTGTGTCCCCCTTTACACTGCCACCCACTGGAAAGCCATTGAAAGTGCAAGAAAAATGTCTTACAACAAAGATGGCTGACAGAAATCCAGAAGGGCTGAGCAGGTTAGGAATATCTTGCCAATACTCCTATAGGAGACCCTTGAAAGGTAAAAATTATGGTAACGCCTAAAGAAACATATTGTGGTAAAATTTTACTAGTAGATTTCATCTTGGAGGTGAAAATTACAATTCATCTGTCCACTACATTGGACATCATGCATCACTGGTTATAATTATAGCTACAATTCATACTAGTTTGTACTTATCTGTAACAAAATCATTTTGTACAGATAAGTTCCATTATGCAAGGCATGATCATGCACACTGAATGCTTTGCTAGTTCTCAGACGTCTGTCCTCCTGGCAGCAGCATTTTGGCTTAAAGTGATACTTTTGACACTTAACGCGTTTGGGCGTCAAGAATTTATTCTGGCCACTGAAATGCATTGATCTTTAAAGCACCGAGGCACCTATCGTTTATGCTTGTTTAAACGCATACAATGCATGTCAAGCGTTTTTTGTGCCAAAACATGGCTACTCTTGCATGCACAGGCAGTGGGGTATTTTCTGCTTCTAAAAACCCCCGCCTCTGTCCGCATGGACACATTGTGCTTCGAAACGCTCCTGCGCGCAAGAAAAAAAAAACGCTCATAGAAGCCATTGTAAAAACATTCAATGTGAATGAGGCCCAAATTCATGTCCTTACTTTTGTAGAGCTCATGTGCAGAGAGCATGATAAAAAAAAAACCTGAAGGATAATGGAGCAAATACCATTTCAATTGTTTCCTCAGTTAGGGCAAGATCACACCAGAAGCAGTTCTGTGTGCTTTTTTTCCCTGCACAAAATGCATGCAGCGTTTTCCATGTATTCCAATGGAGTTAGTTCACACCATGCAATAGTATCCATTGCAGAAACTGACTGCATTGTGTGAACTGCATCTTGTGTGACTGGCCTTTAAAACCTCAAATGCATGCAATCCACTGGAATGGGCGTGAAGAACACAAGTAACATTTTTTTCTTTTTATGCCCAAAGAGAAATTTTTTTTTTTTTTTGACTTTCATAATTCATGCTTGAAAGGGCTGTATGGCAGTCCAGCAACTTTTTTTTTTAAAACTACAATAGCTTTTTTTGAACATTAGTGATCCCATAGCTTTGCAACAAAGGGAGGATAGGTGGGTAAGGCAATTAAACATCCATCTGTTTTTAGCAGCTTGCAAGGTGAATGATTAATATGTGCATAGTCATTAACACTTGGTTTATTTACACACTGGTTAGCCATAACTTTATGATCACTGGCAGATTAATAAAATTAATCTCAGTAAAATGGCATAGAAAAAATGGTCAGGATATATTGGGCAGCAAAAAAAAAAAAAAGGCATCGATCCCTGTGTGTTTTGTTCCAAGGCCAAGTAGCTTTAAAACGGTCAGGGTGCCCATGTTAACTAGGGTTCAGAATGGGAGCGCAAGCGTCAGAACTAGACTACGGAGCAATGGAAGAAGGTGGTCTGGTCTAAAAAATTTCTATTTTACATAATGTGGATGGCTGGGTGTGTGCGCACATCGGGAGAAGATAGCACCAGATAGCAATATGGGAAGAAGGCAAGCCAACGGATGTAGATGCTTTGGGAAATGTTTTGCTGGGGAACCTCGAGCACGGCCATTCATGTGGCTGTTACTTAACATGTACCACCTACCTATACATGGTCAGAAACAAAAGCACACCTTTTTATGGAAAGCCTACTCTGATGGCAGTGAACTCTTAACAGGATAATACACCCTATGATATTGCAAAAATAGTTCAAGAATGGTTTGAGGAACATCAACTCAAGGGTTTGACTTGGCCTCCAAATTCACCAGATCTCAATACATTGAGCATCTGTGGGACATTCTGGAAAAATAATCTGCAACCGATGGCTTGTGCCAGATAACACTGCATACTTTCATAGGTCTAGTGGAGTCCATGCCTTGACAGGTCAGGACTGTTTTGGCGGCTAAAAGGGGAGCTACACAATATTAGGTGGGTGGTCATAAGGTTATGACTTATCAGTGTATGCATGTCATAATTAGGATATAGGAAGAGTTATGTTTCACCATAACAATTTTCAAAAAGGTAAAGAACATCTGTGGTTACCAATCTACAGAGGGACAACTTTAAACATAACATTTCCAAAACATTCATTTCACTATGCTACTAAATTCCTGGTTCACTTGATCTTGGCAAAATTAAGGAGCCTGTGCTTAAAAATGTTTTACAATACAAAATGTGCTTGTAGGAGGGATAGAGTAAAATACCAAATAAAAAAAAACTAAAAAAAGATAAAAATTATCTACAAACCTTCACTTTGTTGTGTAATTCTTGTCTGGAGATCTGCAGAAGACAAAATAAGGTGATTCAGCTAAAATATTTAGCATTCACATATACCACAATGTGCTACAAGGGATGTTTGTTCTCACCTTGTACAGCTCCAAAAGCTAATGACCCACTCATCTGTAAAGCTTGCTGAGCAGCTGGGGGAATCTGTAGACCCGTACCTGCCACAGACAAGATAAAAAAAAAAAAAAAAAAATCCATAAGATATGAAGAATCAACCCGTATTATCACATATACAAAAAAAAAAAAAAAAAAAGCCTGTATGCTCTGCAACAACTTGCCAACCCAGGAAGATGTAAAAATGTTTCATACCTTCTGCCAGCCTTGCCATAAGCTGAAGTCTACCAGTGGTTCCAAGGTCTATTCCAGTTCTCTCAAGCTCATCACTATCCAAAAATGAACTGGCATTTGAAGCATCAGTACGCTCCGTCACATGACCGACCTTCATAGGGCGCCCAGCAAGCTCAAAGCCGTTTAACTGCTCTAGAGCTTTTTTGGCACATTCGGAATCTGAGAACTGCAAGCACAAAACGTGTTATTACTCAACTTAACAAAATCGTTCATGAAATGGTTTTAATGAACTCAAAACTTACAGTAATAAATCCATATCCCTTGGAGCGGCCAGTTTCGCTGTCCATCATAAGTTGGATGCTTTCGATCTAATGAATAAATAAAAATTGTATTCAAATAACATTAAAAATAAATAAAAAAAATAAACGGCAGTGCAGACTGACTGTTGTGTGTACTTACTCTGCCAAATGGTTCAAATATTCCACGTAGCATGTCTTCTGTTATGTTAAAGTGCAAAGATCCAACATACAGCCTCATTGGTCCTGCAGTGCCTTTCTGTAAATTATTGGCCAAAGCGGCAGCTCTGTTCTTTTCGGCCTATGAAGGAAAGATAAGCAAATGCTTTAATTCGTTCTAACAATGGTAAACCTGAACTTCAAGTGGGTGTAAACACATTTAATCCATTTCACAGGTTATGAAAATAAGTTTATTTGGACCAAGGTGGTCCAAATTAACCATTTCCTTTAGGCCTCATGCACACTGGGTTTATTGTACACACGTTCTCTCAAGACAGAGAAAATCAGCGTTAAACTCACCTAGGCTGCATTTTTTCAGACCAGTTTAACAGTGTTTGGGAATTAACTCTGAAGTGCATTTGTACATGTTAGTGTATTTATCACTTCAATAAACTCTCAAATGCCTCTAAAAACTCACCTAAACTCGTTTGAAAAAAAATGCAGCTTAGTGTGCATGAAGCCTAAAACATGCAGATGCTGTATGGCAGCCTCAGGTATGTGCAGTGTTCTGGAAGTCTTTCAAAATTTAGGCTACATGTACCAAGTGTATATTGGTTAGTTTGTACAAAAGTTATATATACTGTAGTTTACACAGCTTTAGGCAAATAAATCCTGAATTCTACAAAAAAGTACAAAAAAGTCATTAAGTAGCTAGAATTTTTAGAGTGAAACTGATCTTGTCTAAAAATTTGCCTAGACATGACACTGAAGAGCCTCAGATCACAAGTCCAGATTGCACACACAGAATAAACATCTCTATAAGTCAGAATTACACTCTGCTCCCTCCCTGACAGTAAACTGTCTAAAGCCAGCATTCTTAGTAGGCACAGATTAATCTCAATTTGTGATAGTGTCAAGGCCCTGTGTACAGCCTCAGCCCTGGATCAAACACGCATGGATCGATTTGAAAAACAAAAACACACTTGCAGGCACTAAGAAAACACTGCCAGCATAATTATAGAATAGACATCCAATTATCCAGAAAATAAAATAAAAAATAAAAATAGGAACTTACCTGAGAAGCTTGAACTATAATAGGAACACCCAAGACTCTCTGTCCTGTTAAGCCAATGGCTAAAGGTACTGAACTGACATCAACAAACTCCACATAAGCAATGCCCTTAGAGCGCCTGGAATTTCTATCTGAAATCATTCGTACATCACGGACCTAAGGAGAAAAGATAATGAATGCAATTGTATTGCTAAAATGCGAGCAAGGTATCTCTAACACCAGTAAATGTAAATTATATAGTCAGTCAACCTACCTTTCCTACAGTGGAGAAAAACTCTTCAAGATCTCTTGGCCGGATTCTGGCCGCTAGCTGCATGCAAAAGACAGTACGTGCATCCCTCTCCTCCGGTGTAAGATTATCTATTGGTTCTCTGAAAACAAAAAATAAAATTGTTCTGTTGACCACCTTCAATGTATTAGAAGAAACCTTCTAGGTTTATAATGTTTAAATGGCAGTACTGCTGGCATCAAAAAGTGTATTCAATGTCCATTGCATCCATCAAGGAACCTCCCTTATCCGAACCTATAGTTCAATGGTTGATGTCCCGTTAACACAGTGGTTTCTCAACCCTCTAGTGCCATGACCCCTTGATAACATTTTCCAAGTTGTGGGGACACCTAACCGTAAAATTATTTACGTAGCGTGGGTTGTCAGCACCCAAGTAAATTTACACCCCTGACTCGCAGACATTTAGCACTTCGAGTCCCTTCCACTCTTACAGTATTAAAAGCCCTTTATGGTACATTTTAGGATGTACCACTCTGTTCTATTTTTATCGCTCTATTCTAATGTCTTGTTTTTCCCCCATCCCTCTCTATAGCCGTCTTGCTTGGTCTCTCATATCTCTCTCCCTTTCTTTGTTCCCCCACCTTTTCCTCTCCCTTCCATGTATTTTCTATTTTTATTTTCTTACTCCTTGAAGGGGGGGGGAATGGGATGAGTGGCAGTGCTGGTGGGGGGGGGGGGTTCTGATCAGCCAACTCAGTTTCTCTTAATCAAGGTAATCTGCCGATCTGAGAACTGTAGTGGGGACTTTTAATGGCAACTATAATCACAGGTAGTGAGACAGTCTCCAGCTTTATTGTGTCTCCGACTTTGTGATGTCTCGTAGCAGTGACACTTATGCTGAAATCAAGAAAAAGGGTGTCCTCAAGCCCCTCCCACTTCACAATCCTCACCAGTCAGCTGAGGAACCTATTCTACAGTCCAAAGCCGAAGTTTGATTGGTGGGTGTGAGAAGGTCCATACTACTGTCATTTACAACTGAATCTTGCCTGAACTTTCTATTGTACACATATTAGAGCAACTACCAAATCTTATTTAAATAGAAAGCGCACATACCTTACAGGGCTTTTCTCTCTTTTTTGAGGACTTCTGCTCTTTGACCTACGCCTAGAACGCGAGGCAGTGAAATTAGAAAATGCACTTGTGCGCAAAAAAATAAAAAATAAAAAGGGGGGGGGGGGGGGACGACGACTGACAAACAATTACAAACCTTAGCTTCACACCATGTGGTACTCCCATCTTTCCACGCATGGGGGCTCCAAATTTTGGTCCAGAGCTTTGTGAGGGGGTGGAGAAAAAAAAAAAAGTTAAAAATAAAAGTTTTATTTTTTGCAGATCATTTACTATATTGCTAAAATCAAACTAATCTTGGATTGACAAATACTAAATTACTTTAAGTTTAAAGCAGCTTGTAACATTCCATGCTCAAAACAGGAATACACAAAAACAAGGCAGTTGTGTAAATCTTACATGTAGTATAGAACCCTTTACCTTCTATCACGTAGATAGGCGGGTCCTTAAAAAGCAAAAAAGTGATATACACCTGGCAAAATAAATAGTTCTAAGGCTATTGTTTTAATGTATTGGGTTAAACCACTTTGCCCAATGTTCTTCAATATAACTAAGAACAATTGTGAAAGAAAAGATCACATAAGACTCAACGTACTATGGGCTTCTGTATCGACCTCTGAATTTACGATCTCTACTTTTTGAACGGCTCCTTTTTCGTTCCTTACTGCGGCTACGTTTCTTCTCTTTGCTTCCGCTTCTTTTTTTCTCTCGCTCCTTACTATGCTTACGAGTCTTGCTACGGCTACGTTTCGGCTCGCGACTGCGGCTCCTACTTTTGCTCTTCTTTTTCCTTTAAAAAAAAAAAAGGTAAAAAATAAAAATGTAGTCCAACAAAACACAGAAATACCATTGCCAAGTCACATCTTATACACATCCAAACACTCCTTTGCATGCAGGTTTTTAATATACAGTAGTATAAGCTAAGGCGAGCAGGTGAAAGGACCTGCATCATTATCAGCAATACCATTGGGGAAAAATATAAAATAAAAATGCATCATAAGCCATGATCTCAACTATTGAATGCATGTTCTGCTACACAGTTATGGGCTAGCTGCACCAAACCATACGCTTGTGCTCTATGGGGTTGATTTTCTAAAACTGGAGAATGCAAAAATCTGGCACAGCTGTGCATGGTAGCCAACTTCTAAACTTCTGCTTGTTGAATAATGGTTTGACAAAAATAAAAAAAAGCCTATTGGTTTGCAAAGATGTACAAGAGTGTGCACTCTATTTTTAGTAAATCAACCCCCAGTTCCCTGGGTTGCAAGCAATATAGCATCTGAAGTTTTGTTCTTTAAGCGGAGTTGAACCCAAAAGTGGAACTTTCGCTTTAAGCACTCCTTGCCCCCCGACATGCCACATTTGGCATGTCATTTTTTTTTTGGGGGGGGGGTGGTCCTCTTTAGTGGGAATTCCTGTCCCACTTCCAGGTTCTCCCTGCCAGTGATCTGTGACACAACACAGGTCCCAGGTTATCGCTGGCCAATGGCAGAGCGCTCCCAGCCGTGAAGCCGCAAACTGTCATGGCCGGGTGCCCACAGTAGAAATGACTGCGCCGAGGAGCGAGGCTCCGTGCACCCGCATAGCTGGAGCATGGGACAGTCAAGTGTTGGTTTATTACAAGTCAGCAGTAATGCTTTTTGTAGCTACGAACTTTAAATAAAAAAAAAAAATGAAAAAAGAAGAAGGGGTGGAACTCTGCTTTAAGTTGAATTTGTGTGCAAGTTGGAACTCTTACTATTTAAGTGCAAATCCAGACAAAAGATTTTTTCGGATAGCACAGGGAAGGGTTAACATCCCTGTAATGTTTGTTTTGCCGTCTGTGCCCATTCAGAAAATTACCTTACTTTCTGTCCCTATGACAATTGGATTTTGGGTTGTTGAGGAAAACAAGGATTGGTGATAAACCTTCAGTGGAGACACCTTTTTTCCCCTCCAAAGAGTGAATGTTCTCTCACTTCCCTCCCTTGCAAGTACGAGGTTTGTAACTCGGGGACTCTGTGTAATTTTTAGTCATTTTAAAAGTCAAAAATATTGGCGATTTGAACCTAATGTGCAAGGGGGAATTTTCAGACATTTTTCACCACCAAATTATAATTAAAGCAGACATAACTGAAGTTAGGCTGTTAAAAAAAGGCTTATTACTATATAATAGAAGCATCTTAGTTTGTTGGTTTTGCGGGTGCACACAATTTCTAGGCTTAAAGTTTTAGATCTATTTTGGTGGCACTATATTAGCTTTCACCAAAAAGTGTGTGTGTTAACATTCTAGGGCAATAATTTTTTACTGAAAAGAGGCTTGAACAAATACTGTAACTACCACCATCTTTTGTCATATAAACGCTCCATCAGAACATAAATGTAATGTTTAGGGGGAAAAAAAAAAAAAAAAAAAGTTCTAGGACACATCTAATAAGGCCAATTTGTCAAATTTTGATCTTATGTGAAGGCATATTGTAACAGGCTCCTTTAACCCCTAGGCGCCGACAGTACCCAAATATGCGGCCTCTTGGTGGGGGGGCCTTGGCATCAAGCAACCGCACATTTGTGCAATTAGTAGATAGCTGTGCCAAGAGCACGCACCCCACCATCTCCCAGCACAGTTACCGTCGGGCTAACAGTTCTTGCAATCGGGAGGTATGCGATTGCCATAACAGCCAATCATGGCAGTCACATCATAAAATGCCCGGCCCCCATCTAGCATCTGAAACCTCTTAAAAGTCCAGGAGGCACCAACACAAATGAGGGTCAACAACCAATGATACATGCCAACCAAATGCTCAGATTTCCTGCATTTAAAGATAAAACCACTTACTTCTTGCTACGCTCCTCATGTCCATTGGCACTGTTCTGTTTGTTCTCGTCCTAAGCAGGGTTGATAGAAGAACATCATGAGGACGAGGAGGAAATATTTCAAGTGGGTAAAAGGGGTAAAAGGGGATTGGAATGAGAGAATAAGAAATATTTAATGTCTAGGTAACTAAAACTGTGTGTGGAAGGCTACAAGAAAGAATATACATGGGAAATTATTTTGAAGCAATCCACTAGGATGTAAAAAGTGGATTATATAGACTAAAATTTAAGTAGTGCAACTTGTTTTAGTAGGTCTGTACATTAACTTATGTGGTTGAACATCCTGTGACTGTAAAAAGGCGATAGTTTGGTCTACATGTGGGAGAACGTATTGGTTTAAGCAAAATGGTTGGGTGCTGTGGTCCTTGTGATGAGTACCAAGGCTATCGTTTTGCCTAAGCCCTAAGTGGCCACGCTAGCAGCAACCACTATCCATTTCCTGTGACCGATGCCATTCCTGAGATCTTCGCCCATTTTCGATGGAGGGTTGGGACTGTAAGAGCTTGATGCCACCTCTGTCACACATCACGCCCTGAAGCAAACAGGGATTCACACTGCTTTAGTAACGTCGACTCCCAAGAAAAAAAAAAATAAGCAAATATGCACCTTTCCAACCTACACATTGCCCTAAAGCCACACCTGTTAACATGGAAATATCCCAGACTAAGGCTTTTAAAGCCAGACATTATGTTCAGGGGGGGGGGGGGGGGGTACTTAAAAAAACAATACAGAAATACTGTCTCGTCTAGTCTAGCAAATGTGGTGGTAAACAAACCACAATAGGGATTCAAACAAAGCCAATGTAAAAAAAAAAAAAAAAAACGATTTAGAGCAAATTAAACTGGGGTTCTCAGTGCTTTAGCATGCAAACAGTTAAAACGCCAGTAAAGATAATGGATACATCTCCAAAACAGGGAATTTGCATTAATATACAGTTACACTATATGGTAATAAAGTTTGAATCCCGTGTTTACAAAACTAAGGAACTTTGCTGAACTAAGGCTGAGGACAGCATAACAGCCATATTAAATTATGACAGAAAAATAAAACAAATAAAATAAGTGGGAGATCCAAGAATCTGGTCACTTTTTTTTTTTTCATTACTCACAGGCTGAATGCTTCCCGTTGTCAAAACTTTTCACCAGTTTTCGTTACGTTAAAAAAGTAATGAAATGTTAGAAAGTGCAGAGTAAAATCTGCTTGAACTGTCCTGCTCTTTGGCTGGTGAAAGTGGATATTCTTGGAACCCCATTTTTTTCCCCATAAACCACTGCATTCACCTTGTTGTTATGCCAAACCGAGGCTCGGCAATTCATAGGCAAGTCTTTTTACCTAGGGGACCACGGTACAGCGATACGTCACTCAATTACTACCTTATGATTGACAGTTCACACTGGAATCAAAGGTGAATTCATGGGAGTAGAGGTGATATATCGTTAGGCAAGTCTACAAAAAGAGATAGATGGGCATTTATTTATCACGCTGAAGTCAAACTACTGCACATAATCATCACATTTACAGTAAATATTTACTTTTCAAGTTATGCAACATCTCCAAGGGATAAGTCACGAGATCTCCAGGGGTGTTAGTTTACATTTCTGCAGTAGTTTTAAAAGAACCAATGTTCTGAATACAAAATTATGCAGATCATTCTCACCTTCCTGTAAGGAGCTTCCAGCATCGCTTCTATATCAATGTCATCAGCCATTTTGATTTCTCTGAAAACAAACAAAAAAATATTTATCTACAAACCTGATTAATACGTCAACTAATCTACAGGGTGATAAATGATACAGTTTCCTAAATCTTTTCTGGAAAGGTGTTCAGTCAAGAAATTATGGATAAAAGTTTCCCTGATTCAGGGGCAAGCTATTCCATGCAAGAGTAACCAACATGGATTGCCAATTTGAAGTTAGAACATGAAATAAAGGCGCAAACTAATAATTACAATTTAAAGTGGAACACAAAGGGAAAAAAAAAAAACACACACACACATTTTCTATGCTCTGTAAAAACAAGTTACTGATTGATCATCTCAAGTCCTCAGCACTGCCGCTTACTGCCAGACACTACAGATTGTCCCCCTGGCATCGCAACTGACAGTTCTGACTATAATACAGTACAGGGGATTGCGATGTTCACGCTCCCCAGAAAGGGAATAGAAGCCAAATCTTCCAATGAAGACATTAGTTCTGGTGACCTGGGGTCCCTAAAGTATTTCCTTTGCAAGGATTTCTCACTTCCTGTTTGGCTATGGAACAGGAAGTGATAGGAAAGCTCTGTAAAGGAGCACAGATGGCAAAAAAAACAAACACCGATTGGATTGTACCCCTCCCCGACGAAAAAAAAAAAGTTCTGCCTTTAATTCTACTTTTAATTTTAAGTCTTCATTAGGAGGTCATTTTTAAAGTGAAAACTCCAGAAAACATTTTTTTCCCCTCTACAGAAAAAATATAAACTCCACACACTTGGGAGAGCCAACGGCTACTGAACTTCTACTAATGGAACCATTACATTCCTCAGGATCTTCCTCCTGCACCAACAGCTTACTCTGGCAGTTCTTTACTACCTTGGCATGTCGTGGTATATACAGTGCTTTTCTTCCTAGGCCCTAATGGAGAAATCATTTACTTGCAAGCCTGCAGGGGGACACCTCCAGGTCAGCGAAGCATAAGATTTTATAGCCCGTGTTCCACGGAGATCACCATATTGATTTCAGCTATACATTAGGCTATTTGTGTTGTATGGGAATAGCGAGGAAAATTAGTACCATATGTTTAGTGTTATCCTTCAAGCAAAACCTATGGATAAAAAATATTGTCTACAGTTATTAAAAACAGTGCAATTTTAAACCTGAAAAGGGTGAGATTATGCTAACCATCTTAATAAAGGCACAGAGAACAATGTCTTATTTAATCAATAGGAGTCAGTAGAAGACGAGCGCCACCACTAATCATTGCACCGTGACAGACAAGGACAGGAAGAAAATCTACATGTTCAAGAAATGAGACATTTCTGCTTCTGGCTTACAACATGTAAAATGAAGACTAGCCAGAGGTGGTCTGTCATTTTTAATTAAAACATATATACAAGCATAATGGATGGGATTACTAAAGTTTTTTTTTTTTTAACCACTTCAGCCCCAGGCCTTATGCTCTTTAAATCCCAGGGAGTTTATTTTATTTTGGTGTTTCTGCGCATTATATCTTTAGTCTTGCATAAGGAAGGGCTTTAACTTGGTAACAAATGTAGACACGCAACGGAATTACCAAAAAAAGTAGTTTATCACACCAACCTCATTGGCAAATCACAGCAATTTCTAGCACCCAAGAGGTACAAGAGCCCCTCTGCCAGCAGCTTGTCAAAATCTATAATAGGCTGAAATACAAGGTAGCTGGTTACTGTAACCAGCGTTTGCATTTCGGACTGTAAGCAATCAGGAACGGTTGTCATGAACGCAGAATTCGGGGGTTGGTCACTGTGCCTCACACGTGCCCAAAAATGCCGGTATCTGACTGACCAAACTGATTCTGAGCAATAATTCTAGCCCTCCTCTGTAACTCAAAACATGCAACCTGTAGGCCATGTCGCCGCCTATAGAGATTTTAAAGGGTAAAAAAGTTTGTCGCCATTCCACGAGCAGATGCAATTTTGAAGCGTGACATGTTGGGTATCAATTTAATGGGAGTAACATTATCTTTCACAATATAAAAAAATATTGGGCTAACTTTAACGGTTTTTTAATTAATTTTTTTTTATTATTTAAAAAAAAAAAAAAAAGAGCGCTTGTAAGACGGTGCGCAAATACGGTGCGACAGACAGTATTGCAACAACCGCCATTTTATTCTCTAGGGTGTTAGAAAAAATACTGATATATTATTTTTGGGGGTTCCATGCAATTTTCTAGCAAAAAAAAAAGTTTTTAACTTGTAAACACCAAATCTAAGAAATAGGCTCAGTAATGTAGTGGTTAAAAGCTAGGAAAAAAATCGATTTGATTTTAAAATCGAGCTGGTAGGTCAAATCGATTCATTTTTTTTTTTGTTTTTTAGATATTTTTTTTCCCCAGGACTAGGCCTCGCCTAAAAACTCCTGCCCGCAGCGTCTCAGGACCGGTGCAGTGTCCATCAAAAATAAAAATTTGAAACGTAAATCGAGTTTTTTTTATAAAAAAATAATATAAATCACCCAGCTCTAGGTTAACGTAACTATCTGAATTAACAGACTCTTTAATCCTTATGCGGCTAGCATTAGTAAATAGACAGTAAAGTATATGATATTTACTGGTTTTAAAAAAATAAAAATAAAATTTGGTTTCTTCAGTTACTTCCTGGTTTCCATGCCTAAGCAAATGAGCTTATACACCCCAGGAGTCTTCTGGAGGTTTTTTTGCCAGCCGTGCACACCCTCCTGCTTGTATGCCTGAACTAAGCACAGGGGGGTGGGGGGGGGGGGGGTTCAAAGTGATTTTGCAGCATAATAAAAGCAAGGAGATATGGATGGTGGAGTTTGCTTTGATTATTATGAGTTAGTGTTTTTGCTTTGCGGTGCTCAGACACAGTGTAGGTCCGCTTTAAATTTCAAGTGCGGGATTAATACATTACACTTGTTTCAACTTTTTTACCTTTTAAGCTAGTATACTAGTCAATCAACGCAACTTCTAGAAGAAGGAGAGAGAAAATTGAAGAATTATCACTCATCATCCAGGGGTATTACACCACTTAATCCACTGACGGATCAAATACCATTTTAACCTCATGAGGCATGGAAAACCTGGTTACAGTTGAGTATGCCGCACACTGTTGTATCACATAGCCCCAAACCCACAGGGCTGATTATAGACTGTAGATTCAGCTACTCTCTGCACTTTAGCATAAGGCTGCAGGAGTTTAAATGCAACAACATCCTGATAAAACATTATATACACTAATAAATTCAGATTTCTCGGGTTGCCATCAAAACTCTCAAAAAATGGGCCCAACACGTTCAAAGCTGAACCATGACATCATATTTTCCACAAATGCAAGCAAACCAAAAAAACCTTCCCCCACCCTAGTGTTCCTAAATCAATTTTTCTAAGATAAGAGAGCAAAGTACAGCTTGTGTTATCTGACTAGAGCTAGTTAAAATATTAACATCTAAGTAACAAGTTACAAAATAACCCAAGTCTGTGGGAGTAGTGAATTGGCTCGGCTCACACTGGTGCGGTGTGGGAAACCCTGTGAATCCAGTGCGGCTTCCTGCATCGCACCTGAATTGCAGTGGGTCACACCGAGATCTGCAAACTGCTGCGGGTGTAAATGTAAAGACAATGACAAGCCGCAGATCGATCCGCAGTGTGAACTGTGAAACGGTGTAGCAATCAGATCGTGTAGGAATCAGATCGCATAGGTGTGAACACCCATGCAATCCGATTCCAGTGCAGACCAAAAAAGTCCTGGACCATTTTGGGCAAATGCAATGCGATTTAAGCCAGTTTGTATGCCTGAAAATCGCATCGCACAGACATCACATATGGTGCACAACAATGCGGTGCGAACGTGGCATCGCACTAGTGGGAACCTCCACTAAAACGTAGTACAGGCATACCCCACAATGGGGATTTACCATCTCTGGAAAGTGAAAAAATAAATAAAAAAAAGACTCACTTCTGCATAGAAACCAATGAGCCTCCAGGTTTTATTACCAGGCTTAATTGAACAAGCTGGGGTTAAAAGCTCATTGGTTTCTATGCAGAATGAGCCAGATTTTGTAGTAAATAAACCCCATTGTGTACTTGAAAGTGGGACATGCCTGTGTATATATATATATATATATATATATATATATATGTATATATATATATATATATATATATATATATATAAACCATGATTAGAAGTCCAAAAACCATGCGGCCATGACAGCTGCAGTGATAACTACGTTTACCGACTAAACCACATTAAGCCAAAACGCAAAGAAACTTTCAAATTTCACCCAGAATTCACACTTTTCCCCAAGTTGATTGATAAAAAGGTAATTGAATCTCATGTGAAAACACTTATAAATTAGATGCACCCCCTTTCTCCCCCAACCAAAAAAAGTTTCTCAAACCAACAGCAAATACAACTTCACAAAAACCATAGTAAAAAGTCCAAACCACCAAAAGACACCCAGCTAAAAGTGTAAACCGGGCCTGCAACATGTGTGCTTCTCAGAATCAGACGTGCCAATCATTATAAAAGTAAAACAAGCACCCACTGATGATTAACACCACTAAACATACAAAACATTCAACCAGGAAACATGTACTGCTCAATTCTGAAGGTGTGACATCAATATGAAAAAAACAAAAACAAAGAGGATCCTATTCAAGCTGACCATAAACTAGAAGAATTTAGTTTGAAAACTTTAGTCTCAGGAACATTTGATTTTCTAATAGTGGGGGTCAAATCAACATTCATTTTCATCAGCGATGAGGAAATTCAAACGTGCAGGATGAAAAATGTTTTACAAACTCCTTACAGTGGTGCCGATGTACTAAAACTGGAGAGTGCAAAATCTGGTGCAGTTCTGCACGGTAGCCAGCTTCTAACTTCAGCTTATTCAATTAAGCATTAGGAAAAAAAAAAAAGCTGCACCAGATTTTGCACTCTCCAGCTCTACTATCAACCCCTTTGTATGCATTTTTTGTTTGTGAAATTACATTCATTAATGTATTTATTTTTATCAAATATACTGATACGTTAAATCTATCAGTGTATGGGCAGCTTAAAGTGATAGTAAACAATATTCTTATTCTCCAAAAACGATCTATACACACTACTTATAGCTTTGTAATCTTTTTTGTGAAATTGGTTCTTACTGTGTTTTCTGCCTTTGTGAGCTCCTGAACCTCTCCTTTTCCTTCTGGTTTCTGTATGGAATGAACAGTGCACGTTAGTTGCTGTCATGTGCACTGCTCTATATACACTACACATCACATAGTCCATCTTGGAACAAGACAGGGCGACTATGTTCTATATATAACCATGGAGAATGTAGCCAGCCCCTAACAAAGCTGTAACGCAGCAGCACAAAAAAAAAAAAAAAAAGTAATTTGGAGATTTGATAACCTTTACTACCATTTTAACTATAAAAAGTAACTATAAACTTTTCAAAAAAATTATTCCCTCCTACCTATCCTGCATAAAAAGAGATCTGAGTAATTACCTTTTTTTTTTAATCTGGTCATGCGATTCTGCATCTCTAATCACATGTAAAGAAGCACTTAACAGCTGTGAATTCCCAGAGCCCTGACATAACCTATAGGCTTTCATGGTGCAGCTGTTCTCAGAGCTCCTTCCTCTCCCCTGCAGCAGCCACATACTGACATGTGGGAGCTGAAGTTGCAGGATAACATGAATGAACCAGATTAAAAATAAAGTAAAAAATATTTTTATACACGGTATGCAGGAGTAGGGAGCATTTTTAAGGATATTAGCCTTATCTTTCACTTTAGGAATTTTAAAGCAGAACAAATGTCCAGCTGTTATTCACTGTGAGCAGGAAGGCTTTTCATTGCAGAAGAGACATGCAACATCTTCTTTAATACACTTACCTGCATGCTCACAGCATTCCCCAGCATGTAAACTGACCTCAGCTTACAGCACCAGCCCGATCCCTGTGTGCTGAGACGACTAGCGCCTGCGCAGGTGTGCGACATCATCCCGCACCTGCCAATGAAGATGGCCGAACACAAAGACACTGGCAAGAGATGGGGACTGATGAAGGAAAAGGGCTCCCTTTATTCCACTTGAAGGCCTCGCTCACGCAAGCATTTAAGGCGGACGGGTCGCTTCTGCCTCTTAAAAACAGGGAACATGTGTGTTGCATCAAGGGAATAAAATAATACTACCTTGCAGAGTTTGGCAGCTGGTGCTGCTCTACAACTGAAACGTGTGCCTATGGCGTATACATCACATTCTAGGATGCAGTTGCAAAGTGTCAAGTGTGATCATTTCCCACATTAGGAAAACAAATCTCACAGGACCTTTGCTGCTTGACATGACTTAAAGGCATAGTCCACCTTTACCAATAAAAACTGCCTATGCAGGTAAGGGGTGTCTGTAGATTTTAATAAATAAAAAAACAGCATCTTTGATCAAAGTTGAAAAACACCCATGGTGTAGGTCTATGACATTTACATACCTCATGAAGCCTGACTGGGAAAACTCCCAGGACATTGCTAAAACACTGCCAGCTGTTACTGCTGACCATCAAATGAAAGGATCTCTCAGACACTGCATCATGGAGAAGAAAGTATTGGGGGGGGGGGGGCAGTTTTTTCTACAGCCAGTAAACCCCTCAGCATGTTATACTATGTCCCTGCAGGTTTTGATTGGCAATAAACGTTACTAGTGGGTTTTAGCCCTGGTTCACACTGGTGCGTTTTGATAATGCCGCACCAATTTCAAAAAGTAGTTTCTGTACTACGTCTTGTGATTTCAGGCCGTGATTTACATTTAAATCTGTGCAGAAACCTGCAGATGTCCCCAATCGCAGCCAAAACTAGGACTGCCAGTTCAGCTCAACTCACACTGCTTCATTCCCGCAGCCCAGTGTGAACCTGCAGCTGTAAAAACACTAACCCTAAAAAACACAACTACTGTTCGGCAATTATGAGCAATAAGCTTTTGTGGGAGTATAGTTCTGCTAAAAAAAAACAAAAAAAGCACATGAAAAATGCATCCCTTTAAATTATGTTTGGTCCATTGCGGTGTTAACCTTGCTAGCCGCATTAATGGTCAGAAAAAAAGAAAACCTATGAAAAATACACCATAAGCGTGTCAAAACCGCACGCTTTTTTTGGTGGCCATTATGGACAAAACGCAGATATCCCTATTTTCGGTGCATCACTAAGAAAAAACTAAATTCCAGGTTGACACCAGAACAGGAAAAAATGAACTCCTCCCATGTGAACACTAGTTCTGGCGGCACTCCAGGGATCCCCTCTCGCATCCTGTATTGGCCATGGAACAGGAGATAGAAGGAAACCTCCAAAATGAGCCACAGATGATGCAATCTTACAGGGGTTATGACCTTTTCTCTATAAAAAAAAAAAAGTTTGAACTATAGTTCTACTTTACCTTTGTTCTACGTTTTACTTTTTTGTACAGGTGCCTGTTACCTGCAAAGGGAGCTTTTTGGTGAAGGTGAACCAACCTTTTTGCTGGGTTCACATATGCTAATTAGATGCGGTTTTAACCATATTCAATTCGCATTAACATGTGAATGGCTTCCAATAGAAGCAGTTCACACATGCGCAGTTTTGAAAAAGGTCCCATTAGGGAAAAAATTTGCACATGAACCGGTAAACAAAAACACTGGACTGCAAAACTCGTATATATGTGAAACCAGCCTAAAAGCAACTCGGACGCAACGCACCGCTGCCCATTACAGCAGGGCCAGCTCACACCACATGCAGTTCAGTGCATTTTGTTTCTCCATCAAAAGCACATAAAAAGAAGGTTATATGGTTTCCAATGGCATAGTTCACACCACAGAGACAAAAACAGCCTGAAGTTTGTGTTGTGGGAGGTTGCTATAAATAGATTAGCAGAGCCAAGCTCTGCACATTACTTTCTTGCTTTGCCAATGAGGAGAGGGGGAGCGTGCCTTTCCTCCAATCAGCTGTCTTGGCTGTATGCCAAAAAATCCACTCCCACAGACACAACTGAAAGGGAGGAGGGGATGAGATGAGAGCAGGGCTGCAGATGAGGCAGAGCTGTACTCAGACTACGGTGGTCAGGGCAGTCAGAGCAGGGGAGGGGGGGGGATACAGGAAGTGGCAGGCCTTTTTTTTCCCCCAGAGTTTAGAGGGGGGAGGAGATTACATAGCCCAAGCATTGTGCCGTTTAATCTGCTTTAAGGGACCAGGATATCATTATTATTTTTGTGTTTTAACACTTTAAGGGGTTAAATCCTTCCGATGCGGAAGTGGTTAACCACTTGCCAACCGACTTGCGCTAATATACGTCGGCAGAATGGCTCTCCTGCACAAACTGACGTACCTGTACAATGGCAGGCGCCCCCAACAGACTATGACCACCGGTGGCCCGCGATCGCGGCGAGGCAGAACGGGAACTGCCTATGTAAACAAGGCATTTCCATGCTCTGCCTAGTGACATGACAGATCTTCTGTCCCCAGTGATCTGTCATGTTTCAGTAAGCCCATCCTCCCCCCTACAGTTTGAACATGCTGAGGGAACACAGTTAACCCCTTGATCACCCCCTAATGTTAACCTCTTCCCTGCCAGTGTCATTTATACATTGATCAGTGCATTTTTATAGCACTGATCAATGCAATAATGTCACTGGTCCCCCAAAAAAGCAATTTGGGGTCAGATTTGTCCGCTGCAGTGTCACAATTGGCGTTAAAAAAAGCACCTGAAAGAAGCCTCATCTGCAATCCCAATGTGAAATCCTGAGTGCTTTCAGAGCCCTTTCACACTGCCAGCGCCCGAAAAACGCTGGTAAAGCTCCACTAAGACAGCTTTCACACTGGGGCGTTTTTCAGGCGCTATGGCGTTAAAAAAGAACCTCAATTGGAAGGGGCGCTTTAGGAGCGGTGTATTCACTGCTCCTAAAGCACGGCAAAGAAGCGGCTTGCATGACTTTTTTTGATGCCCTGCAAGCGCAGCAGTCTGAAAGCACTCGGGGTTTCGCATTGGGATTGCAGGTGAGGCTTCTTTCAGGCGCTTTTTTTTTTTTTTTTTTTTTAACGCCAAGACCCCTTTCACACTGGGGTGTTTTTCAGGTGCTTTAGTCTGAAAGCACTCAGGCTTTCGCATTGGGATTGCAGAAGAGGCTTCTTTCATGCGCTTTTTTATAACGCTAAAGCGCCTGAAAAACACCCCAGTGTGAAAGGGGTCTTAAAGAAGCATATCCTGCTTCTAATATAGCGTTTTACTTTCTCCCTCAGCTCACCCCCCCACTGCCATTACCTTTTGTATAAATTTGACCCTCCTTTTAGCCCTCTTAACACACAAGGCGGACTCCGTCGCTACAGAGTCTGACGGCTCAGCGGGAGATCTCTCCGCTGAGCCAGCGGATGACAGGTCCCTCTCTGCTCACTGAGCGGGGAGGGGCTTGTGCAGCGCTGGTGTCTCCAATGGAGAGATCCGATGAAGAGGGACTGCAGGTCCATTTTTATCAGATCTCACCCAATCCGGGGACGTATCGCCATCCATCTGATTTTTGGCGGATTGGGTCAGATGTCAGCAGACATGTCTCCGCTGACATCTGACGCTCCAAAGGCATGCATGGAGCGGCTGTTCAGGTCCGCCGTCAAAACTGACAGCTGGACCTGAACGGTCCAACCGAGTGAACGGGGACTCTGAATGCAAGCTCTGATTCCTTGTGTCCAATTTGTAAAGTAACTAATATTGCCTTAAATTTGTTAAGCGCTGCGCAAACTATTGGCGCTACATAAATCCTGTATAGCAGGGGTGTCAAACTCAATTTCATCGTGGGTCGCATCAGCATTATGATTGCCCTCAAAAGTGGCCGGTTGTATCTGTAAGATTAGATGCCCAGCGCATTCCCTCCCCTTACATTAGATGTCAGGAGCCACCCCACCATCAGAAGTTGAGTCCCCCACTCTCCCTTACATCACAGTGCACCCCCCTTTCCTTATGTTGCTGCTGGGAAGAAGCTGGATGCATTGCTTGAAAGCAGAAAGTAAGGCCCCTTTCAGACGTACGGAAGAACGGTCCGTTTATTACAAGTCCGTTTACGGACTTGTAATGGTTTCCTTTGGGATTGCAAACGTTAGCGGATGATGCATCCGCTAACGTCCGCAACCATCCGCGTCCGCAAAGATCCGCTTTTGCGGACGGAAGAAAGCCCTATTTTTCTTCCGTCCGGCGGAACGGGTGAATACGGACACATGGCCCGTATTCATCCGATTCCCCATAGGGGAGAGCGGAGGAGAGACAGGGCGGTCTCTGCACTGTGTGCGGGGGACCGCCCTGTCCGCCGACAGCTCAGCAGGGATTACGGAGGAATCCCCGCTGAGCCAAACGGGCTAACGGAGCGGATCAATTTACGGATCCGCTCCGTGTGAAAGAGCCCTAAAGGTTTGGAGGAGGACCAGAGCTCTCCTGCAGCTGCAGGAGAGGTGCGAGGGCCACATGAAATGTCCTGGAGGGCCGGATTCGGCCCGCGGGCCGTGTGTTTGACACCTGTGTGCCGTATAGTAATAATTCTGGTACAGTTTTGTGCAGGGGAAAATGCACCATGTTCTATTCCCCCCCCCCCCCCCCCCCCCCCCCCCCCCCCAGGAATCTAGAATCACAAGCATGGGTGTGAACTATGCCATTGAAGAAAATAAAATGTACTTAAAGCGGTGTTTCACCCTGCAGAACAACTTTTTAGCATAAAATTCGGCATTGTAGCGCGAGCTACAGTATGCCTGTCATAATTTTTTTATCCCCGTACTCACTGTGTAATCGTACATAGAAGATTCCGACTGCCCACGGGGAATGGGCGTTCCTTTCAAGAGGGAGGGTGATTGACGGCCGGCTCTGGCACGTCACGCTCCCCGAAGACAGCCGGAGTAGGTCTCGGCTCTTCACGGCGCCTGCGCACAGACTATGCGCAGGCGCCGTGAAGAGCCAAGCCTATTTCGGCTATTTCCGGAGAAGCGTGACGCGCCAGAGCCGGCCGTCAATCACCTTCCGTCTGGATTGGAACGCCCATTCCCCGTGGGCAGTCGGAATCTTCTATGTACGATATAACAGTGAGTACGGCGATAAAAAAATTAAGACAGGCATACTGTAGCTCGCGCTACTATGCCGAATTTTATGCTAGAAGAAAAAAAAAAAATTTTTTTATAGGGTGAACCCCCGCTTTAATGCAAAAAATAAATAAAACGCACTGGACATGTGGCGTGAACCGGCCTCAAAAACACACTGGAATGCATCAAAATCGCACGGACCCCAGTACAGAGGGAAACAGGTAAAAAACACCTGAATTGCATGCAGAAACGCATAAAAACGCACGCACCGGGATCAGATCTGGAGTACGTTTTGTGGTGTGAATCGGCCCTTAGGCCTGATTTACACCTTTGCATTGTTAGAGCATTTTGCAGGTTTGCACTACAGGCCATTTAGCATGGTTTCCTAGGAAACACGCTGCGTGGTGCAGATCTACAGAGCGCACTACAATGGTATACAGATAGGTGGGAGTTAGGCCTCAGAGTTGCGGTGATGGGGGAAGTTGGCCCCGCAGCAGCATGGCGCCCCCTCATGTCCTCGGAGGGCACACACACCACTGTACACACAAGGACACACAGGGAGCGGGGCCCGAAGGTCAGCCGTGACCGGACACATTTATGGGCCCTCAAAGAAAAAAAGTCCCTAAGCTAATGCGTTATCTTTGTAATAAGAAATCTTTATACCGCTCGGTAAATACCGTTCGTTACACACATATGCTGGGAAGGGCGGCACCGAGATCAGCCCGCAGGCCTGGAAGGTTACATGGAAGAGGGGGGGAGGCAAGTCGTGATCCGGGTAACTTACCAGCAGCAGCGTGCCCCTATCAAGGGCTTGGTCTCGCAGCTAGGCCTCGGCCTTGTTTACGGTCGGAATAAAAATGGCGAGAGATCTACAAAGAGAAGAGTGCTTCGTTACACAGCGAACACAGCACCGAGCATGAGGCGGGGGGGTGACCAGGAGAGAGAGAGACACACACGGGAGTCCCGGCTGTACGGGGGTTGGTGGCGGCGGTATAATGACGCGTAGGCCCGTAGAATGGCAAACCTGCGACTCCCTGAAATGGCGGCGGCCAGGCTCCTTCCACTACAGGCAATACGGGGTTTCCGACGGGAGCGGCCAGGGGCGCATGTGACGCTGAGGGGAGGGTGGAAGGCGTAGGAAGGAGGAGACAGTCTCCTCAGTGGTTTCCCGCCTCGCTGACGTCGGCGTAGCTGTGAGGAGAAGCTGTGGTTGCTCTGTGTTTCACAAACCAGCCAATACAATGTGAATACGTTTCAAACAGAACTTTACCCATAACAACGTGATTAACAAAAAATAATGTTATTTAGCAAGCAACATAGTTTCAACATCAGCGGTGGCTGGTGCTCAAAATGTTTCGAAGGGGCGCAAAAAAAAACAAAAAAAATTCTGGAAAAAAAAACATGCTGCCACTGTGCCCATCAATTGCAGACACTGTGATCTGAGGTATGAAGGTGCAGGAATTGGGGTGATCTGAGGTATGAAAGTGCAGGAATTGGGGTGATCTGAGGTATGAAGGTGCAGGAATTGGGGTGATCTGAGGTATGAAGGTGTAGGAATTGGGGTGATCTGAGGTGTGAAGGTGCAGGAATTGGGGTGATCTGAGGTGTGAAGGTGCAGGAATTGGGGTGATCTGAGGGGTGAAGGTGCAGGAATTGGGGTGATCTGAGGTATGAAGGTGTAGGAATTGGGGTGATCTGAGGTATGAAGGTGTAGGAATTGGGGTGATCTGAGGGGTGAAGGTGCAGGAATTGGGGTGATCTGAGGTATGAAGGTGCAGAAACTGGTGTGATCTGAGGTGTGAAGGTGCAGGAATTGTGGTGATCTGGGGTGTGAAGGTGCAGGAATTGGGGTGATCTGAGGTATGAAGGTGCAGGAATTGGGGTGATCTGAGGTATGAAGGTGTAGGAATTGGGGTGATCTCAGGTAAGGAGGTGTAGGAATTGGGGTGAACCGAGGTATGGAGGTGTAGGAATTGGGGTGATCTGAGGTGTGAAGGTGCAGGAATTGGGGTGATCTGAGGTGTGAAGGTGCAGAAACTGGTGTGATCTGAGGTGTGAAGGTGCAGAAATTGGGGTGATCTGAGGTATGAAGGTGTAGGAATTGGGGTGATCTGAGGTGTGAAGGTGCAGGAATTGGGGTGATCTGAGGTATGAAGGTGCAGGAATTGGGGTGATCTGAGGTATGAAGGTGTAGGAATTGGGGTGATCTGAGGTAAGGAGGTGTAGGAATTGGGGTGATCTGAGGTATGAAGGTGCAGGAATTGGGGTGATCTGAGGTGTGAAGGTGCAGAAACTGGGGTGATCTGAGGTGTGAAGGTGCAGGAATTGGGGTGATCTGAGGTATATGAAGGTGTAAGAATTGGGGTGATCTGAGGTATGAAGGTGTAGGAATTGGGGTGATCTGAGGTGTTAAGGTGCAGGAATTGGGGTGATCTGAGGTATGAAGGTGTAGTAATTGGGGTAATCTGAGGTGTTAAGGTGCAGGAATTGGGGTGATCTGAGGTATGAAGGTGTAGGAATTGGGGTGATCTGAGGGGTGAAGGTGTAGAAATTGGGGTGATCTGAGGTATGAAGGGGTAGGAATTGGGGTGATCTGAGGTATGGAGGTGTAGGAATTGGGGTGATCTGAGGTATGAAGGTGTAGAAATTGGGGCTGATCAGAGGTGAGAAGGTGCAGAAATTGGGGTGATCTGAAGTGTGAAGGTGCAGAAATTGGGGTGATCTGAAGTGTGAAGGTGCAGAAATTGGGGTGATCTGAGGGGTGAAGGTGTAGAAATTGGGGTGATCCGAGGTATGGAGGTGCAGAAATTGGGGTGATCTGAGGTGTGAAAGTGCAGGAATTGGGGTGATCTGAGGTGTGAAGGTGCAGGAATTGGGGTGATCTGAGGTATGAAGGTGCAGGAATTTGGGTGATCTGAGGTATGAAGGTGCAGGAATTGGGGTGTTCTGAGGTGTGAAGGTGCAGGAATTGGGGTGATCTGAGGTATGGTGGTGTAGGAATTGGGGTGATCTGAGGTGTGAAGGTGCAGGAATTGGGGTGATCTGAGGTATGGTGGTGTAGGAATTGGGGTGATCTGAGGGGTGAAGGTGTAGAAATTGGGGTGATCTGAGGGGTGAAGGTGCAGGAATTGGGGTGATCTGAGGTATGAAGGTGCAGGAATTGGGGTGATCTGAGGGGTGAAGGTGCAGGAATTGGGGTGATCTGAGGTGTGAAGGTGTAGGAATTTGGGTGATCTGAGGTAAGAAGGTGCAGGAATTGGGGTGATCTGAGGTATGAAGGTGCAGGAATTGGGGTGATCTGAGGTATGAAGGTGCAGGAATTGGGGTGATCTGAGGGGTGAAGGTGCAGGAATTGGGGTGATCTGAGGTATGAAGGTGCAGGAATTGGGGTGATCTGAGGTATGAAGGTGCAGGAATTGGGGTGATCTGAGGTATGAAGGTGTAGGAATTGGGGGTGATCTGAGGTATGAAGGTGCAGGAATTGGGGTGATCTGAGGTGTGAAGGTGCAGGAATTGGGGTGATCTGAGGTATGAAGGTGCAGGAATTGGGGTGATCTGAGGTGTGAAGGTGTAGGAATTGGGGTGATCTGAGGTGTGAAGGTGTAGGAATTGGGGTGATCTGAGGTGTGAAGGTGTAGGAATTGGGGTGATCTGAGGTATGAAGGTGTAGGAATTGGGGTGATCTGAGGTGTGAAGGTGCAGGAATTGGGGTGATCTGAGGTGTGAAGGTGTAGGAATTGGGGTGATCTGAGGTATGAAGGTGCAGGAATTGGGGTGATCTGAGGTGTGAAGGTGCAGGAATTGGGGTGATCAGAGGTGAGAAGGTGCAGAAATTGGGGTGATCTGAGGTATGAAGGTGCAGGAATTGGGGTGATCTGAAGTGTGAAGGTGCAGAAATTGGGGTGATCTGAGGTATGAAGGTGCAGGAATTGGGGTGATCTGAGGTATGAAGGTGCAGGAATTTGGGTGATCTGAGGTATGAAGGTGCAGGAATTTGGGTGATCTGAGGTATGAAGGTGCAGGAATTGGGGTGATCTGAGGTATGAAGGTGCAGGAATTGGGGTGATCTGAGGTGTGAAGGTGCAGGAATTGGGGTGATCTGAGGTGTGAAGGTGCAGGCATTGGGGTGATCTGAGGTGTGAAGGTGCAGGAATTGGGGTGATCTGAGGGGTGAAGGTGCAGGCATTGGGGTGATCTGAGGTATGAAGGTGTAGGAATTTGGGTGATCTGAGGTAAGAAGGTGCAGGAATTGGGGTGATCTGAGGTATGAAGGTGTAGGAATTTGGGTGATCTGAGGTAAGAAGGTGCAGGAATTTGGGTGATCTGAGGTAAGAAGGTGCAGGAATTGGGGTGATCTGAGGTATGAAGGTGCAGGAATTGGGGTGATCTGAGGTATGAAGGTGCAGGAATTGGGGTGATCTGAGGTATGAAGGTGCAGGAATTGGGGTGATCTGAGGTATGAAGGTGCAGGAATTGGGGTGATCTGAGGTAAGAAGGTGTAGGAATTGGGGGTGATCTGAGGTATGAAGGTGCAGGAATTGGGGTGATCTGAGGTGTGAAGGTGCAGGAATTGGGGTGATCTGAGGGGTGAAGGTGCAGGAATTGGGGTGATCTGAGGTGTGAAGGTGTAGGAATTGGGGTGATCTGAGGTATGAAGGTGTAGGAATTGGGGTGATCTGAGGTGTGAAGGTGCAGGAATTGGGGTGATCTGAGGTGTGTAGGTGTAGGAATTGGGGTGATCTGAGGTATGAAGGTGCAGGAATTGGGGTGATCTGAGGTGTGAAGGTGCAGGAATTGGGGTGATCTGAGGTATGAAGGTGCAGGAATTGGGGTGATCTGAGGTGTGAAGGTGTAGGAATTGGGGTGATCTGAGGTATGAAGGTGTAGGAATTGGGGTGATCTGAGGTATGAAGGTGCAGGAATTGGGGTGATCTGAGGTGTGAAGGTGTAGGAATTGGGGTGATCTGAGGTATGAAGGTGCAGGAATTGGGGTGATCTGAGGTATGAAGGTGCAGGAATTGGGGTGATCTGAGGTATGAAGGTGCAGGAATTGGGGTGATCTGAGGTGTGAAGGTGTAGGAATTGGGGTGATCTGAGGTGTGAAGGTGTAGGAATTGGGGTGATCTGAGGTGTTAAGGTGCAGGAATTGGGGTGATCTGAGGTATGAAGGTGCAGGAATTGGGGTGATCTGAGGTATGAAGGTGCAGGAATTGGGGTGATCTGAGGTGTGAAGGTGTAGGAATTGGGGTGATCTGAGGTATGAAGGTGTAGGAATTGGGGTGATCTGAGGTGTGAAGGTGCAGGAATTGGGGTGATCTGAGGTGTGAAGGTGCAGGAATTGGGGTGATCTGAGGTATGAAGGTGCAGGAATTGGGGTGATCTGAGGTGTGTAGGTGTAGGAATTGGGGTGATCTGAGGTATGAAGGTGTAGGAATTGGGGTGATCTGAGGTGTGAAGGTGTAGGAATTGGGGTGATCTGAGGTATGAAGGTGTAGGAATTGGGGTGATCTGAGGTATGAAGGTGCAGGAATTGGGGTGATCTGAGGTATGAAGGTGCAGGAATTTGGGTGATCTGAGGGGTGAAGGTGCAGGAATTGGGGTGATCTGAGGTATGAAGGTGCAGGAATTGGGGTGATCTGAGGTATGAAGGTGCAGGAATTGGGGTGATCTGAGGTGTGAAGGTGCAGGAATTGGGGTGATCTGAGGTATGAAGGTGCAGGAATTGGGGTGATCTGAGGTATGAAGGTGCAGGAATTGGGGTGATCTGAAGTGTGAAGGTGCAGAAATTGGGGTGATCTGAGGTATGAAGGTGCAGGAATTTGGGTGATCTGAGGTATGAAGGTGCAGGAATTTGGGTGATCTGAGGTATGAAGGTGCAGGAATTGGGGTGATCTGAGGTATGAAGGTGCAGGAATTGGGGTGATCTGAGGTGTGAAGGTGCAGGAATTGGGGTGATCTGAGGTGTGAAGGTGCAGGCATTGGGGTGATCTGAGGTATGAAGGTGCAGGAATTGGGGTGATCTGAGGTATGAAGGTGCAGGAATTGGGGTGATCTGAGGTATGAAGGTGCAGGAATTGGGGTGATCTGAGGTGTAAAGGTGCAGGAATTGGGGTGATCTGAGGGGTGAAGGTGCAGGAATTGGGGTGATCTGAGGTGTGAAGGTGTAGGAATTGGGGTGATCTGAGGTATGAAGGTGTAGGAATTGGGGTGATCTGAGGTGTGAAGGTGCAGGAATTGGGGTGATCTGAGGTGTGTAGGTGTAGGAATTGGGGTGATCTGAGGTATGAAGGTGCAGGAATTGGGGTGATCTGAGGTATGAAGGTGCAGGAATTGGGGTGATCTGAGGTAAGAAGGTGTAGGAATTGGGGGTGATCTGAGGTATGAAGGTGCAGGAATTGGGGTGATCTGAGGTGTGAAGGTGCAGGAATTGGGGTGATCTGAGGTATGAAGGTGCAGGAATTGGGGTGATCTGAGGTGTGAAGGTGCAGGAATTGGGGTGATCTGAGGTGTGAAGGTGTAGGAATTGGGGTGATCTGAGGTGTGAAGGTGTAGGAATTGGGGTGATCTGAGGTATGAAGGTGCAGGAATTGGGGTGATCTGAGGGGTGAAGGTGCAGGAATTGGGGTGATCTGAGGGGTGAAGGTGTAGGAATTGGGGTGATCTGAGGGGTGAAGGTGCAGGAATTGGGGTGATCTGAGGTATATGAAGGTGCAGGAATTGGGGTGATCTGAGGTGTGAAGGTGCAGGAATTGGGGTGATCTGAGGGGTGAAGGTGCAGGAATTGGGGTGATCTGAGGTATGAAGGTGCAGGAATTGGGGTGATCTGAGGGGTGAAGGTGCAGGAATTGGGGTGATCTGAGGTGTGAAGGTGCAGGAATTGGGGTGATCTGAGGTGTGAAGGTGCAGGAATTGGGGTGATCTGAGGTGTGAAGGTGCAGGAATTGGGGTGATCTGAGGGGTGAAGGTGCAGGAATTGGGGTGATCTGAGGGGTGAAGGTGCAGGAATTGGGGTGATCTGAGGTATGGAGGTATAGGAATTGGGGTGATCTGAGGTGTGAAGGTGTAGGAATTGGGGTGATCTGAGGTGTGAAGGTGTAGGAATTGGGGTGATCTGAGGTATGAAGGTGTAGGAATTGGGGTGATCTGAGGGGTGAAGGTGCAGGAATTGGGGTGATCTGAGGTGTGAAGGTGCAGGAATTGGGGTGATCTGAGGTGTGAAGGTGCAGGAATTGGGGTGATCTGAGGGGTGAAGGTGCAGGAATTGGGGTGATCTGAGGGGTGAAGGTGCAGGAATTGGGGTGATCTGAGGGGTGAAGGTGCAGGAATTGGGGTGATCTGAGGTGTGAAGGAGCAGGAATTGGGGTGATCTGAGGGGTGAAGGTGCAGGAATTGGGGTGATCTGAGGGGTGAAGGTGCAGGAATTGGGGTGATCTGAGGGGTGAAGGTGCAGGAATTGGGGTGATCTGAGGGGTGAAGGTGCAGGAATTGGGGTGATCTGAGGTGTGAAGGTGCAGGAATTGGGGTGATCTGAGGTGTGAAGGTGCAGGAATTGGGGTGATCTGAGGTGTGAAGGAGCAGGAATTGGGGTGATCTGAGGGGTGAAGGTGCAGGAATTGGGGTGATCTGAGGGGTGAAGGTGCAGGAATTGGGGTGATCTGAGGGGTGAAGGTGCAGGAATTGGGGTGATCTGAGGGGTGAAGGTGCAGGAATTGGGGTGATCTGAGGTGTGAAGGTGCAGGAATTGGGGTGATCTGAGGGGTGAAGGTGCAGGAATTGGGGAGAACTGAGGTGTGAAGGTGCAGGAATTGGGGTGATCTGAGGTGTGGAATTGGGCCTGATCTGAGAGAACTTTATTATGATGACCGCTATTACCTCACGTTTTATTTCCCAACTGTATATTTTGCATAAGTCCTCGGCTGGCATATTCATTTCAACCTTACCCTACTTACCTTGTAGCACAAGTCTTCTGGAACAAGGGTAAGTTACCATTTACTTTAATGCCGCGTACACACCATCACTTTATGTGATGAAAAAAAACAACATTTTTAAAAACCTAATTTTAAATGACCGTGTGTGGGGGAAAACGTCGTTTTATGTCTTCTAAAAAGCGAAAAAAAAAATTCGAGCATGCTTCAATTTTTTGTGTCGTTTTTCAAAACGTCGTGTCACAAAAAATCACCGTGTGTAGCTAAAACGACGTTTAAAACGACGTTTTTAAACCCGCGCATGCTCAGAAGCAAGTTATGAAGCGAGCTTCAATGGAAAAGAGTGCTGAACGTAACCGCGCTTTGCTAGAGCATTTTGAAAAAACAAAGGTGTGTAGGCAACGTCGTTTTTGAAAATGAAGTTTCAAAAACGTCGTTTTTTTACTTCACAAAAAAATTTGTTTTTTTACCTCACAAAAAACGACCGTCTGTACGCGGCATAGGACTTTGAAAGCTCAATGGGGGCGATTTACTAAAACTGGAGAGTGCAAAATCTGGCGCAGCTCTGCATAGTAACCAATCAGCTTCCAGGTTTTATTCGCAAAGCTTAACTGAACAAGCTGATTGGCTGCCCTGTACAGCTACAGCAGATCCTCTAGTTTTAAAGTGGAGGTTCACCCTAAAAATGATTTTTTTTTACATTAAAAGTACAATAGTAAGGACATTTCATTTTGGCAGGCAGGTTTTTTTTTTTTTTTGCTCTGTACTTACCTTTATATCCTGATTTTGTCCAGGGCTTCCGCCTTCTGATGACTCCGGGACTGGGCGTTCCTATCCCAGCCTCAGGGTTCCGATGACTGCGGGACTGGGCGTTTCTAACCTCCCGTTCGATGATTGACGTCTTGTGAAACAGGTGACCTGTCGCACAACGCGCGTCACCAGATTTCCGGAAATACCTGAGCTAAGAGTCGGCACTATACGGCGCCTGTGCCCGCCGTGTAGAGCTGCCTGTGCAGGCGCCGTATAGTGCCGACTCGCAGCTCGGCTCTTTCCCGACGTCTGGTGACGCGCGTTGTGCGACAGGTCACCTGTTTCACCAGACGTCAATCATCGAACGGAAGGATAGGAACGCCCAGTCCCGCAGTCATCGGAACCCGGAAGCCCTGGACAACATCAGGATATAAAGGTATGTACCGAGAAAAAAAAAATGCCGAAATGTAATGTCCTTAGTATGCTGGATCTGCTAGATGTAATTTTTTTTTTTTTTTTTGGGTGAACCCCCGCTTTAATAAATCTCCCCCCACGATCATTTCTTGCAGAGTGCAACTGCACTTTCAAAAGAGCGCAGTCTATTTGCCTTTGGTAAATCAACCCCATTGTGTATGTTTTGCCCTAAAATTACCACCAGATGGCAGTGCTGAATTAAGAAGAAAGGCTGCAGCGAAGAAAGGCCGCAGCAGTGTGACAGAAGTCATTATTGTATACAGTATATTCTAAGGCTGCTCTCACCTCTTCTCTTAGTCATAGTTGCAGTGTGATGATTTTAGGTGCATTTTACTTGCATTTCTATTTATCTCAATAGAACATACTTTTATAATGTTCACAATGATGCCACAAAAAAATTATGAATGCTACTTCCTAGACCTTAAACACTGACACTAAACTCTGGTTTAAAAGAAAAAAAAATATCTATTTAAGTACCCCTATCATGTTTTTATTTTTGTTGTTTTTTTTTTTTTTGCAGTCTCTGTCCCATTGCACAGATTTCCTTTCATTTCCTGTTCTATAGCCGAAACAGGAAGTGAGAGGAAAGTGTCCACATTGAAAGATTTGCCTTCTATTTCTTTTTCTGGGGACAACCATAAATTTGGGATTTGCCCCCTTAATGACCAGGCCATTTTTTGTGATACGGCACTTGCCTTGCTTTAACTGACAATTGTGCGGTCGTGCGACGCTCTACTGAAACAAAATGTATGTCATTTTTTTCCCACAAATGGAGCTTTCTTTTGGTGGTATTTGATCACCTCTGTGGTTTTTTTTGGGGGCGTTATAAAGCGACAATTTTGAAAAAACAAAACAATATTTTTAACTTTTTTAATAAATATAACCACAAAAAAATTTAAAAAAACGAATTTCTTCATCAGTTTAGGCCAATATGTATTCTTCTACTTATTTTTTGTAACAATAAGCGTATATTGATTGGTTTGCAAAAAAATTAGAGCGTCTACAAAGTAGGGGATAGATTTATGGCATTTTAATGTACCGTATTTATCGGGGTGCGCGATATACGCCGATACTGCTGTTCCCGGGCGCCGCCGAAATATACAGAGCCGAGCGTACTCTGCACTCGGCTAGGCTCGGCTCCGCCCGCAGCCACGCGAGAGCAGCCGAGACAAGCCGAGAGGAGCCGAGCGCCGCTGCGTAGAGCCAAGCCGAGTGTACTGCGCACTCGGCTAGGCTCGGCCACGCTTGGCTCCGCCCGCAGCCACGCGAGAGGAGCCGAACACACAGGAAATCTGTCTCCTCTCTGCGCCAAATCCAAAAACAAACACTGCTGCAACCCCGGGCAAGGTGCGGATGGACTGGACGGACCCTGCGAGGAAGCCGCAGACGGACACCTCCAAAGCCGCAGACGGACACCCACAAGACTGGAAGCACCCTGCGAAAGGAATCCGCAGACGGACACCCACAAGGCTGGACGTACCCCGCGCAAGGCCGTAGACGGACGCTGAACAAGGCCGCCGATGGACGCAGGGCAAAAATGTAAGTTTTTTTTTTCCCTAAAAATGCCTTCCAAAGTTTGGGGTGAGCGTTATATGCCGGCGGGCGGTATACCCTGATAAATGCGGTATATGATGGCCTGGGCTGTGTGGGGGGATATCTGAATGATGGGTGCAGCTAGAGGCATCATTCAGATATCCTTCTCTTCTGCTGGCAATTCTGCGCACGATAAGAACGATCATAGTGGCAGTTCCGCCACTTGATTATTCTTATAGGCCGCGGGAGGGGACATCGCTGGTGTTTCTCCGGGCTCTCCCATGTCACCGGATCTGGTTACTGGTAACCTGATTGGCTGAAGCGACATCGAGGGCTGGACTACATCGGAGGATCCAAGGATGGCTGACCGAGAAAGGTAACTGCCCGAGGGCCCCATGCCACTAGGGGGCCCCATCAGGGTTGCCAGGCTCAGTAAAACCAGGGACAGTATGTAGAAATCTGTGTTTTTTTTAGATCTGTCCCTGAAATGTCCGAAACTGACATGCTTTTAATGTGAATATCCCAAGATTTTAGCTGCCCTGCCTCTGCACTGCCTCCTGGCGTGGTGGCCATCTGTAAGCCAGAGGGGCCCCATAATCTTCTATTTCCCGGGGGCCCCATGAGTTGTCAGTCCGCCCCTGGGCGGGGGGTCAATCTGGTGACATTTTAGGGGCAAACTGGCAGCAATTGATGGGCACAGTGGCGACAATGACATGGCACAGTGGCTGCGTTTGGCATGGCACAGTGGCGACAATTGATGGGCACAGTGGCGACAATGGCATAGCACAGTGGCTGCATTTGGCATGGCACAGTGGCGACAATTGATGAGCACAGTGGCGACAATGGCATGGCACAGTGGCTGCGTTTGGCATTGCACAGTGGCGACAATTGATGGGCACAGTGGCGACAATGGCATGGCACAGTGGCTGTGTTTGGCATGGCACAGTGGCGACAATTGATGGCACAGTGGCTGTGTTTGGCATGGCACAGTGGTGACAATTGATGGGCACAGTTGTGACAATGGCATGGCACAGTGGCGACAATTGATGGCATGGCACAGTAGCGACAATTGATGGGCACAGTGGCAACAATTGATGGCACAGTGTCTTTGTTTGATGGCATGGCACAGTGGCGACAATTAATGGGCACAGTGGCGACAATTGATGGCACAGTGGCTGCGTTTGATGGCATGGCACAGTGGCTGCGTTTGATGGCACAGTGGCGACAATTTTATGGCATAGTGGCGACAATTTTATGGCACAGTGGCTGTGTTTGATGGGCACAGTGGCTGCGTTTGATGGGCACAGTGGCGACAATTGATGGGCACAGTGGCGACAATGGCATTGCACAGTGGCTGTGTTTGGCATGGCACAGTGGCGAAACAATTGATGGCACAGTGGCGACAATTGATGGGCACAGTTGTGACAATGGCATGGCACAGTGGCGACAATTGATGGCATGGCACAGTGGCGACAATTGATGGGCACAGTGGCGACAATTGATGGCACAGTGTCTGCGTTTGATGGCATGGCACAGTGGCGACAATTTATGGACACAGTGGCGAAAATTGATGGCACTGTGGCTGCGGTTGATGGCACAGTGGCGACAATTTTATGGCACAGTGGCGACAATTTTATGGCACAGTGGCTGCGTTTTATGGGCACAGTGGCTGCATTTGATGGGCACAGTGGCGGCAATTGATGGGCACAGTGGCAGCAATTGATGTTTTTTTTCTTTGTTTGTTTGCGCCCCCCCCAAAAAATTTTGAGCACCAGCCGCCACTGTATCAGTTCTATCTATAATGTGTCTTTCGCCTTCCATAGACCTGACAATTTTTGTGAGTAATATCTTTTATAAGGCAGAAGTTCCATCCACATGTTACTTATCTCACGTGTTCCTACGTGTTCAGCAGCTTTTTCTGCTTCTCACATACACTGCCAATGGCGTACCAGAAAAACCAGCTCGCCTTCAATTGCGCCTGTACATGATAACGCCATGAATAAGTGTGGGAGGAACAAGTCAATGCAGATTGTATTTTCTTTATTCAAAACAAACGACAGACAACTTAGGCGAGTATAAAAACCTACGCTGGAGAACAAGCGGCATACTTTACACATCATTATGTATTTAAAGATAACTTTGCAGCAAAGAAGAGATGAACCACATTCCAGAGACAACGGAGAATGCAAATTATTTGGCCTAAAGAAAGTTTTAGACTTTTAAGAAGGCGAAAAATGTTCTTCAACAAGATTTGAGCGAACTGACCTATCAGAATGCTGCAAAACCAGGGCAAGCTGCAGAGAACCAGGACAAAGGCTACAGAAGGGCTCTTATGAAAAGCTTAGCTGAAATATGCAGGGGCGGAATAAATCCATAATTAAAGTAGTATTAATCCCTCAGTGTTTGTTAGCTTGACACACAGAGCACAAGAAAATAAACATTGCCCAGTAAACTCTATGTTAAAATTCTTACACCAGCACTTGCAACTTACAGCTTTCGATGCTGCTGGCTCCTTCTCTTTCGGGTGCAGCTTCCCTGAACTTCAGCAGTGGACAGTGCAGTCTAGAGTCTGTTGGCATGGAGAAGGGACAGTTGAGGGAGGAGGAGCGGTGCCTTGCTGTCCCAGGTTTAGGGTCTGTGTGTTTCTGTTGATGTACACAGTGTAGGGCAGGGGTATTAAATTAAAAATCAAGGAGGTCCAGTTATTAAAATTTTCTTCCAGCCGAGGCGCGATTTCCAAGTTTGTGCGATGACTCACAAAGATTGTGGGGCAGATCCACAAAGGAAGTACTTTCAAATTTCCCGCGTCGTATCTTTGTTTTGAATCCTCAAAACAAGATACGACGGCATCTGGGTTAGATCCGACAGGGGTACGTCTTCGTACGCCTTCGGATCGTAGATGCAATTCTTTGGCGTCCGCTGGGTGGCGTTCCCGTCGTTTTCCGCGTCGAGTATGCAAATTAGCTATTTCCGACGATCCACAAACGTACGAGCGGCCGTCGCATTCTTTTACGTCGTTTACGTTCGGCTTTTTTCGGCGTATAGTTAAAGCTGCTATTTGGTGGCGTACGCAATGTTAAGTATGGCCGTCGTTCCCGCGTCGAATTTGAAAATATTTTTTTTTGTTTGCGTAAGTCGTCCGTGAATGGGGCTCGACGTAATTTACGTCCACGTCATTTAGCGCAATGCACGGCGGGAAATTTAGGGACGGCGCATGCGCAGTTCGTTCAGCGCCGGGACGCGCTTCATTTAAATGAAACACGCCTCCTACTCGCCGACTTGAATTACGCACTGTTACGCCGCGAGAGATACACTACGCCGCCGTAACTTACGACGCAAATTCTTTGTGGATTCAAAGCTTTGAAAAGTAAGTTACAGCGGCGTAGCGTATCTAACATACGCTGCACCCATGCAATTGTATGTGATTCTGCCCCTGTATCTCTATCAAAAAAGTGTTCAAATTACAATTTCCATAGCATTTCAACAATATTTTTTCTCAAGTTTCATCAGGTGTCCCCATCAGAGTGCCCCTTTCTTTAATTTTTCTCCATCAGAGTGCCCCTTTCTATCATATTTCCCCATCAGAGTGCCCCTTTCTATCATATTTCCCCATCAGAGTGCCCCTTTCTATCGTAGGTGCCCATCATAATGCCCCTTTCTATAGTATGTGCCCATCAGAATGCCCCTTTCCATCACATCTGCACATCAGAGTGTTTCTTTCCATCACATGTGCCCATAATGCCCCAGTGTGCCCATCAGAGTGCCCCTTTCCATCGTATTTCCGTATCAGAGTGCCCCATTCCATTGTAGGTGCCTATCAGAGTGCTCCTTTCCATAGTATGTGCCCATCAGAAGGCCCCATTCTATATTATGTGCCCATCAGAGTGCCCCTTTCCATAGTATGTGCCCATCAGAGTGCCCCATTCTATTGTAGGTGCCTATTAGAGTGCTCCTTTCCATAGTATGTACTCATCAGAGTGCCCCTTTCTACAGTATGTGCCCATCAGACTGCCCCCTTCCATCACATCTGCACATCAGAGTGTTTCTTTCCATCACATGTGCCCATAATGTCCCAGTGTGCACATCAGAGTGCCCCATTCCATCAAATTTCCTCATCAGAGTGCCCCTTTCCATCACATCTGCACATCAGAGTGTTTCTTATCAACACATGTGGCCATAATTCCCCAGTGTGCCCATCAGAGTGCCCCATTCCATTGTAGGTACCTATCAGAGTGCCCCTTTCCATAGTATGTACCCATCAGAGTGCCCCTTTCTATAGTATGTGCCTATCAGAGTGCCCCTTTCCATAGTATGTACCCATCAGAGTGCCCCTTTCCATAGTATGTACCCATTAGAGTGCCCCTTTCTATAGTATGTGCCCATCAGAGTGCTCCTTTTTATAGTATGTACCCATTAGAGCGCCCCTTTCTATATTATGTGCCCATCAGAGTGCCCCTTTCCATAGTATGTACCCATCAGAGTGCCCCTTTCCATAGTATGTACCCATTAGAGTGCCCCTTTCTATAGTATGTGCCTATCAGAGTGCCCCTTTCCATAGTATGTACCCATCAGAGTGCCCCTTTCCATAGTATGTACCCATTAGAGTGCCCCTTTCTATAGTATGTGCCTATCAGAGTGCCCCTTTCCATAGTATGTACCCATCAGAGTGCTCCTTTCTATAGTATGTACCCATTAGAGCGCCCCTTTCTATATTATGTGCCCATCAGAGTGCCCCTTTCCATAGTATGTTCCCATAAGAGTGCCACATTCCATTGTAGGTGCCTATCAGAGTGCTTATTTCCATAGTATGTGCCTATCAGAGTGCCCCTTTCCATAGTATGTGCTCATCAGAGTGCCCCATTCCATTGTAGGTGCCTATCAGAGTGCTCCTTTCCATAGTATGTACCCATCAGAATGCCCCTTTCTATAGTATGTGCCTATCAGAGTGTCCCTTTCCATAGTATGTACCCATCAGAGTGTCCCTTTCCATAGTATGTACACATCAGAGTGTCCCTTTCCATAGTATGAGCCCATTAGAGTGTCCCTTAACAAGCTGGCAAGCTGGTTTTTCTGGTACGCCATTGGCAGTATATGTGAGAAGCAGAAAAAGCTCCTGAACATGTAGGAACACGTGACATAAGTAACATGTGGATGGAACTTCTGCCTTATAAAAGATATTACTCACAAAAATTGTCAGGTCTATGGAAGGTCTGATACAGTGGCGGCTGGTGCTCAAAATTTTTGGGGGGGGCGCAAACAAACGAAAAAAAAAACACATCAATTGCAGCCTCACTGTGCCCATCAATTGCCGCCACTGTGCCTATCAATTGCTGCCACTGTGCCCATCAAACGCAGCCACTGTGCCCATCAAATGCAGCCACTGTGCCCATCAAATGCAGCCACTGTGCCATAAAATTGTCGCCACTGTGCCATGCCATCAACCGCAGCCACTGTGCCATGCCATCAAATGCAGCCACTGTGCCCAGCCATCAAGCGCAGCCACTGTGCCATCAATTGTTGCCACTGTGCCCATCAATTGTCACCACTGTGCCATGCCATCAATTGTCGCCACTGTGCCATGCCATCAATTGTCGCCACTGTGCCCATCAATTGTCGCCACTGTGCCATGCCAAACGCAGCCACTGTGACATCAATTTTCGCCACTTTGCCATGCCAAACGCAGCCACTGTGCCATGCCATTGTGGCCACTGTGCCCATCAATTGTCGCCACTGTGCCATGCCATTGTCGCCACTGTGCCCATCAATTGTCGCCACTGTGCCATGCCAAATGCAGCCACTGTGCAATTGCCATTGTCGCCACCTTAGTGTTGTACGTCACCGCGTTTTGGCGCGGTCGGATTTTTGACTGATGGTGTGTAGGCAAGACTGATGAAAGTCAGCTTCATCGGATATCTGATGAAAAAATCTATCGGATCAGATTCCATCAGATAGCCGATCGTGTGTACAGGGCTTTAATGTTACTTTTTTTTTTAGGGTGGACCTCTGCTTTAATTACTGGTCCCAATCAGCAACATGTGTGAGTGTAGGGCAATGCCGGCAAAGAGGCCAACTGAGGCAGCCCCAGGCTACACATCATTATAGGTTGTTTTGATGTAAGTTTCCCAAGCCACCGGTATCCTATCAGCAAATGGCACTGTGTGGCCTAGGCCACCAGCATACTAGCAACCAAAGATGCTGTGTTGCCCAGGCCACCAGTGTACAAGCAACCATAGACGCTATGCGGCCCAGTGTACCTACAGCCAAAGACGCTGTGCAGTCTGGGCCACCAGTGTCCTAGCAACCGCAGATGCTGGGCTGCCAGCATCCTAGCAACCAACAACGAGGGGAGGCAGCAAAAATGAACCGATCCTGTGTGCTACTACTGCTCTGTGCTCATATCTCTTAAATCTACTGCAGATTTGTTTTGTTATATAAGTATATATTGATGTATTACCTCAACCACGCCATTGGCTGCTGCCGTCCATTTGGGGGTTCAGTAATGGAGACACTGGCTTCGTTCATTGGTAAGTATTGGGCCAGTTTGTTCTGGCCCATTCTGCAATTGTTCTTGCATTTACCACTGTGACACATCTCCTTATCTATTTTAGATACATTCCATCCGCATCCACCCCTGATGAGCGAGCAATGATCTTGCGAAACGTGCGTCGGGTTCTCTGATGTGTGCATTTGTATATACTGCATTGTATAACGTTTGTATCAATTTTAATTACCCTTTATTATGTGCAAATCCATCGGCTGAGCTACCATGCTGTATTATTCATGTATGTACATCTATTTTAATAAAAAAAGTTATACTGTTACTATTTTTGTTACTCAGTGGCAAACTGTGACCACCTCATTCAAAGTCCCAAGGGCGACTCTTTTTCTGCAACCACGCCATTGCGTTAACTTAAGCTAAATCATCTTTTTCTTTTTCAGCAAGCAGCCTTGAGGAAAACAAAAAATGATACATCCTCGAGCTAATGAACATGATTCCTGTACCGCCGGCAGACAAGACACCTGGAAGTAGAAAGCGAATCTTAGATCCCATGGCCTATATTATAATCAAGCGTCAGTCTAAGTTTGCATACCACGCAAGATTCATTTCAAGGTATGACCTCATTGTCTCACTATTCTGTAACTGGAGCTGAGTTTTTTTTATCTTATACAGTTTCAGGATTTCTTGTGCACACAATCCTCCTAAACTATTACAGAACAAGTCTTTCATGGCCAATATTCTCAAGCTAGGCAGCTTTTAGAAACTGTTTTTGTAATAAAAAGAAAATGCACAAAGAGAACGCCTCATCACAAAAAAAGGTATAAAACAGATTTTGGCACCAACATTGCGTGGGGTAAGGTCTACTGAAACATGACATGATTACCATCCTGCAAATGTACTTTATGTATGTATTTATTTTAATAGCCACAGACTGTCTAAGGCAGTTATAGGGGGGGGGGGTAAAACCATGTGATTGAGCCACGTTTTACTGTCCTCCAACTGGAAGACAAAGATAAAAGGCACTCCAAGGATGTAGTAGATAAATTAAAGGGGTTGTAAAGGTAAATGTTTTTTCAAAAAACACCTGACGGTACCGCCCCCCCCCGAACCCCCGTTTTACTTACCTGACCCCTCGAAAGTCCCGCACGCGTCCACGTGATCCTCTTCGGTTCCCAGCCTGGCCGTTGATTGGCTAGGCTGGACGGATTGATAGCAGCGCAGCCATTTGCTGGCGCTGCTGTCAATCACATCGGATGACACAGCGCACCGGGGGGCGGGACCGAGTCATACAGTCATACAGTCATACAGTCGGCCGCTGTATCACGAGAGCGTGCTCGCAAAAGCTTTCCACCATGCGAGCGAGCTCGCATGAAGGTGGAAAGCTTTTGCGAGGAGGAGCCGAGACAGCCGCCGAGGGACCCCAGAAGACAGGGTTAGGCATACCTCCCAAAAATCCACTGCGGGACATCGTGTTGAGCGGGGGGTGGGGGGGTTTTTGATCAAAGTTGTTGAGCGGGGGGGGGGGTTGCCGCGGATCTCAGTTGTTGAGCGGGGGGTGAGTGCCGCAAACGAAGTTGTTCAGCGGGGGTTGCCGCGGTTCACAGTTTTTATGCGGGGGGGTGTTTGCCGCGATCGACGTTGTTGTGCAAGTTGAGCGGGGTTGCCGCGGATCGCAGTTGTTGAGCGGGGGGGGGTTACTGCCGCGATCGAAGTAAGTTGTTGAGCGGGGGGGGTTGCTGTTGTCTCCTACCTGTGCACACAGCCTGTCGGGTTCTCCTCTTCTCTTCAGTTCAGCTGCCGCAGACCACACAGCGCTCCGGTAAGAACATGTCTCCCCTCTGACCTCCTTCTTCCTGTGCGGGAAAATTAACCCCTGCGCGGGACTGCGGGAAGATGCTGTCTGTGCGGGAAGTTCCCGCAGAATCCAGGCGGGTTGGGAGGTATGGGGTTAGGGGACACGCTGTGCAAAACGAGCTGCACAGTGGAGATAAGTATAACATGTTTGTTATTTTTAAAAAAAGTTTGCCTTTAGTGTTGCTTTAAGTTTATTTCAAGCTTCAAACCATGTAAAGTACAAACATCACAGCTCCAAACTTTGGACAGAGGTAAAACTTTGGACAAAGTCAACGTGTCTCACCAAAAAATGTGCCCAAAGAAGAAGTACAGCCAAAGCTCGTTCGGCAGTACTTCTCTTGTGGATCACAGGAATGCAGATCGTTGTGCACTTCTGTGAACAGTTTTCAGCAGACAGCGGGCTGAAGTCTGCTGTCTGATGACATCACAGAGCAGGTCCAGGCTCAAGCTCAAGATATGTTATGAGACCATATGGTCGAGATCTGCCCACATACCTGGACCAGTACCTGGCTCAGGCTCTCAGCAAGCCGCTGAGAGCCTGAGCCTGCCGCTGCCGCCCCCTCCACAGCCCAGCACTCCAGTGAGCGTAGGTGGGCAGAGAAGAGAGTAAACACACAAATCCCTGCCCTGTCAGGGGGAGGAGAAAAAGATCGTGTGTAAGTAGGAACAACGATATGTCTCCTCCCCCAGTCAGTCCAATCCCCTCACAGTTAGAACCAGTACCTCCCTGGGGCCCTAAGCAAAATGTCATTACACATTAAAGTTGAGAAGCGGGGGGGGGGTGTTCTGCTGTCAGAAATGACATTTTACATTAAAGTGAGACCTCCTCTCCGATGCAGTCGGCGAGTTGAAGCGGGGTGAGGGGACACTAGTAATTTGGGGGGCCCTAAGCGGCTTGCATAGTGAGACTATATGGTGGATCGGCAATGGTTAGAACACATATTTAACCCCTTGATCGCCCCCCATTGTTAACTCCATCCTTGCCAGTGACATTTATACAGTAATCAGTGGCTATTTTTAGCTCCCAAAAAAGTAGCCAACCCCTGCAATCAGCGGCGCATTGCGAGGGGAATATCTCCTAAACCGTACAGGTTTAGGAGATATTCTTTATACCTACAGGTAAGCCGCATTATAGGCTTACCTGTAGGCAAAAGTGAAAAAAGTGGGTTTACAACCACTTTAAGGTGAATTTTTTTTTTCATTTACAACTCCTTTATGTCATGAATTTTCGGAGTTCAGCCATCTGGACCTGTAGATTGTGTGCAATTGAGCATATAGGGCCAAATCCTCAAAAGAGATACGACGGAGTAACTGCTGTTATTCCGTCGTATCCCTGGTCCTAACTATGGAACTGATCCACAGAATCAGTTTCCCATAGTTAGGACGAAGATCCGACATGTGTAATTGAATTACACTGTCGGATCTTAGGATGCAGTACCGCATCCACCGCTGGGGGCATTTCGCGTCGAAATGCCGCCTCGGGTATGCAAATTAGGACTTACGGAGATCCACAAAGCTTTTCAGCTTCGTTTTTTCTCCGTAAGTTTTATTTTGCAAACGCAAAATTAGGGCTGCTTTTACAAGGTGTAAACTGTTTACACCTTGTAAAAACAGACCTTTCTTGCTAGCGACGCGATTTTTTTTTAATTTTAAAAAATTTTTTTGGCACCGTAGCTTTTTTTTTACCCGACGCAACTTTATTGTCCCGTCGCGATCCACAAAGCCCGACGTAACGTAATTTCGCGATATGCACGTCGGGAAAATGACGTCACGAGCATGCGCAGTACGGCCGGCGCGGGAGCGCGCCTCATTTAAATGGGAATCGCCCCCTGGAGAAGAGGAACGCCTTGCGCTGGCCGGATTTAAGTTACACCGCTCAAAATTTCTAGGTAAGTGCTTTGTGGATCGGGCACTTAGGTAGAAATTTTGCGGCGGTGTAACTTAAATAGGAAAAATTAAGTTGCGCCGCTTCTTTGTGGATTACCCCCATAATGTGCATTGCAACGTATTCCCAGAACAAATATATGTGAGTGGGCCCTTAGACTTTACATAGCCTTTTAACTTATTCCTCTGAATAAAAGGGAGTGGATTTTTATTTCAGTAAATATTCAATACATGCACGAAAACTATTTGTTCATCTGTGTTGGAATATCCCTCACAAACTTCATAAACCACAAATCTTTGGGATGGCTTCCAACTGCTCCTACGTGCCAGACTGAATCAGCACTGTGCTCTTCAAATGGTTCCGTACGTTCCCTATGCATTTATTCCATGCTCCATCATAGTGCAGTATTAATGACTCATAATAAATTATTTAATTGTTTTAATGATTCGAATGATTGAAATTGCTTTTAAAATCTGAAGGTTGCTCCTTGTTTTCTGATCTTATCACCGTTCTCCGTGGCTGTCTTAAGCCTGGTACACACAATCAGATTTTCTGCGGACAAAGCACAGGACTTTTGTTCCGAAGGGCGTTGGCCAGGAACTTGTAGTGCATAGAAACGGCAAAGAATTGTCGGCCAGCAAACACGAAACTACGTGTTTTTTTCAGATCTTTAGCGCCACCCTTTGGGCAACATCTGCTAATGTTGTGTTATGGTTAGCATTGCTTCTGAGCATGCGTGTTTGTACTTTGGAGTTTTGTCCAAAGGACTTCTGTACACGCGATCGGATAATCCGACAACACACATTTGTTGTCAATTTTTTTTTAAAGCATGCTAGCCAACATCTGTTGGCGGAAAATCCGACAACAATTGTCAGTTGGAGCATACAAATGGTCGGATTATCCGACAACAGCCTGCCATCACACAATTTCCGTCGAAAAATCAGATTGTGTGTACGATGCTTTATAATAATGAGTCAGTCGGGTTGATTTGCTAAAACGGCTGTTTACTTTACATGGAATTTTCCTTAGGGAATGAAGTGAAGTTCTCTTCACTTCCATCATCCAATCCAATGCACAAGCAAAATTATCGGGCTAGATTCAGAAACACTTACGGCGGCATATCAGTAGATACGCCGTCGTAAGTCTGAATGCGGCGCCGTCGTATGTTTAAGCGTATTCTCAAAATGAGATACGCTTCTCTGTTGCTAAGATACGACCGGCGTAAGTCTCCTACACCGTCGTATCTTAGCTGCATATTTACGCTGGCCACTAGGGGCGTGTACGTTGATTTACGCAGAGAATATGTAAATGAGCAAGATACGCCTATTCACGAACGTACGTACGCCTGTCGCAGTAAGATACGCCGTTTACGTAAGGCGTTTTTCAGGCGTAAAGATAAACCACCAAAAAGATGGTGCAGCCAATGTTAAGTATAGACGTCGGGACAGCCGTCGAATTTCACGTCGTTTGCGTAAGCCGATTCAGAATGGGGCTGGGCGTAGGTTACGTTCACGTCGAAAGCAAGGAGTATTTGCGACGTGATACTGAGCATGCGCGCGCATGCGCCGTACGATCGGCGCTTTATTTACATGTATGGTAATGAATCGTGAATTCATTACCATACAACACGCCCCCTACCTGCCTATTTTGAATTAGGCAGGGTTACGCCGGGCCATTTGCGCTACGCCGACGTAACTTAGGAGGCAAGTGCTTTGTGAATACAGTACTTGCCTACTATCTTACGTCGGCGTAGTGCAAAGGGGATGCGCTACGCCGACCTAAAGAAGCGCCGCCAGGGGCGGCGGAGGAGACAAGTAATTTTTCAATGGTGCTGGCCATGCGTAAGGGGGATGCACACTGGGAGCATTTGATGGGCACAGTAGCGGCAATTGATGGGCACACTGGCAGCATTTGATGGACACAGTAGCGGTAGCTGATAGGCACAGTAGCGGTAGCTGATGGGCACAGTAGCGGCAATTGATGGGCACACTGGCAGCAATTGATGGGCCCAGTAGTGGAAATTAATAGGCACACTGGCAGCAATTGATGGGTGCAGTAGCGGCAATTCATGAGCACACTGGCAGCAGTTGCTGGGCACAGTAGCAGCAATTGATGGGCACACTGGCAGCACCAAGACAAGGCAAGTGTCAAGCGGGCGAGGGATGCACACTGGCAGCATTTGATGGGCACAGTAGCAGCAATTAATGGGAACACTGGCAGCATTTGATGGGCACAGCAGCGGCAATTAATGGGTACACTGGCAGCGTTTGATGGGCACAGTAGCGACAATTAATAGTCACACTGGCAGAAATTGATGGGCACAGTAGCGGTAGCTGATGGGCACAGTAGTGGCAATTGATGGGCACAGCAGCGGGAATTCATGAGCACACTGGCAGCAATTGATGGGCACAGTAGCGGCAATTGATGGGCACACTGGCAGCACCAAGACAAGGTAAGTGTCAAGCGGGCGGGGGATGCACACTGGCAGCATTTGATGGGCACAGTAGCAGCAATTAATGGGCACACTGGCAGCATTTAATGGGCACAGTAGCGGCAATTAATGGGTACACTGGCAGCATTTGATGGGCACAGTAGCGGCAATTAATGGTCACACTGCCAGCAATTGATGGGCACAGTAGCGGCAGCTGATGGGCACAGTAGTGGCAATTGATGGGCACAGCAGCGGCAATTCATGAGAACACTGGCATCAATTCATGAGAACACTGGCAGCAATTCATGAGCACACTAGCAGCAATTGATGGGCACAGTAGCAGCAATTGATGGGCACACTGGCAGCAATTGATGGGCACACTGGCAGCAATTGATGGGTACAGTAGCTGAACTGAAAAAAAATGTAAGCCTCCTCCTCCTAGGGGCTCCTATAAACAGTCCAGTCCACAGCCAAACAATGTACCCAACCGCTGGACTGGAGTGGAAATGGGATTTTTAATGCCTCTTTATCTTTAACCGATAAGCAGTCATTCTACTGTATTTCGTTTTCAGAAGCTTAGTTACAGGAAGCTGAATACAGCCCAAAGTTTATTTACTTTTTCCATGAATCATACCCGAAAGACATAAAGACGCGGTGAACTGAAGTGACCCAAGAGGCATATTGTGGTGTATTCATCTCTTGCTTTGGGATGAAAAAATACTCCTTTCTTTAGCATACGTTCAAGCGAGCACAATGGTACCGGCATGTATGTATAAGCAAACCACAGACATTCGATGACATCTGCTGGGTTTGCAGTTGAATTGGGCGATGATCTCATGTCTATAGAAAACTCTAACAGCGTGCCGCTCCACGGGGGGAAAAATTGATTGGTTAGATTAGGAAACCCGTCCCCATCGAATTCTTATCCCCTCTACACGTGGCCAAGTCAAACATTTGTGTTTGTGACCGCACCACCAATCCCGGTGCCTGAGGATGGTGTGTGCCGGTCTATGGCCAACTATAGAGCAGCTTTAAAATAAAAAAGTCAAGGCAAGCGATTAAATCTGCTGCCAAAACATATATAGGTGTGAACTGCGTCACTTGCCAAAAAATGTGTAAATTTGTTAAGCCAGTTTCATAATCCAAACACCTCTTTTAGCCTGCGCTGCCAGGATCTGACCTCACTTTTTTTCTACTGCGGTAAGCAATACAGCTTGGTCAAGGTCTGCCTTGTGATTGGATAATGAAAGCACCAGCAACACACTGAAGAGCATACCTCCCAACTTTTTGAGATGGGAATGAGGGACACCTCTCAGCAAATGTATGCAGGCATAAGACACACCCTTTGCCACGCCCCCTTAAAGGAGAATCCCCCCGTACGTCCCTTAGATAAGAATCTGGAAGCCGAATACAGCCTGAGGGCTGTACTCAGAAAGCCTATCAGTGCAGCTGGCTCTGATAGGCACTTCCTCACAGCCAACCAGCTGCCGTTATTCAGATGGCCGGTGCTCACCATCCGGCCGGCCATCTTGGACAGGCTGGAGAATATCTCGCCCAGGAAGTACAGGAGATGGTCATCCGTATTAAAGGTTACGTGTAAATGTAAAAAAGAGAAGAGGGGACGCCATAGTGTAAAAATCAATGTAAAATTTAATTTAAGGTTGCACTTACATATTAGATGAAAAATACAGCGCAAATTGGTAAAATGATGGCAACGATGGAGTCTTCCCTGACGCGTTTCGTGTAAACACACGTTATCAAAAGGGTATCCCTCACATGTGGCCAACAGGAGTATTTATATGAATCCCCCCAAAGTACAACTCACCATCTGGGAGGAGGCACTCAGATCAGGCATTTCCGGGTAGAGACCAAAAATGGCGTCGGAGCGTGCGCTCCATATTGCGTCTGAGCGTGCGCTCCACGTCTCGTTTAGATGGTGTGATGTGAAGTCGTCGTTTGCAACTGATCGAATGAAGACACACCCTTTGCCACGCCCCCTTAAAGGAGAATCCCCCCGTACGTCCCTTAGATAAGAATCTGGAAGCCAAATACAGCCTAAGGGCTGTACTCGGAAAGCCTATCAGTGCCGCTGGCTCTGATAGGCACTTCCACACAGCCAACCAGCTGCCGTTATTCAGATGGCCGGCGCTCACCATCCGGCCGGCCATCTGAATAGTCGGCGGCAGCGGCAACAATATATAGATTCATGCAATGCATAAATCTTTGTATTGTAATCAGTGGCGGTGCGAGAGCCAGAGGGGGCGGCGCTCCGGCGCCCTCTATGGACGCACCGCCACTGCGACCGCGCAATCGTCAGTTAAAGCGACGCAGTGCCGAACCCAAAAAGTGCTCTGGTCAGGAAGAGGGTAAATTCTTCCAGGGGGCTGAAGTGGTTAAAAAACACATTGGGGTAGATTCACGTAGCTTTTACGGCGGCGTATCTCCAGATACGCCGCCGTAATTTGAAATCCGCGCCCGCGTATTGTTACGCCGATTCTCAAAGGCAGATACGCTAAAAAAATAGGCTTCCTCCGCAGACGTAACTTGAATGCGGGGGCGTAGAACTGTGTGCAATATTACGTTGGCCGCTAGGGGCGCTTCCGTTGTTTTCGGCGTAGAATATGCAAATTACCTAGATACGCCGATTCACAAACGTACGTGCGCACGGCGGTAGTTTTTTACGTCGTTTGCGTAAAGGCTTTTTCTGCGTAAGGTTGCTCCTGCTATTAGGAGGCGCAGCCAATGTTAAGTATGGACGTCGTTCCCGCTTCAAAATTTTAATTTTTTACGTCGTTTGCGTAAGTCGTTCGCGAATAGGGCTGGACGTAATTTACGTTCACGTCGAAACCAATACGTCGTTAAGCCGTATTTGGAAGCAATGCACACTGGGATATGTACAGGGACGGCGCATCCGTACAAAACGTCAATCACGTCAGGTCATCATACATTTACATAAAACACGCCCCCCTTCCACATTTGAATTACGCACGCTTACGCCGGCCCCATTTACGCTACGCCGCCGCGACTTACGGAGCAAGTGCTTTGTTAATACTGCACTTGCTCCTGTAAGTTGCGGCGGCGTAGTGTAAATACGATACGCTGCGCCGCCGTAAGCTAAAGCGCAGCTACGTGAATCTACCCCATTGGTGTGAACCTAGACGTAATGATGTTTTAATTAATACATACGTTGGTTACATTTTTTTAAACTTGGCTACTCTTTAGCTTTAACATTACTTTGAATTAATAACTTTTTGGAAGCTTTTACATATTTCATCCTTTGATGTTCTTTTGATGTTCCATTTGAATTGATTGAGAATTGCGTTTCCATTGACATCCATTCTGATTGAGGAATCTGTCAGTCTTACCCATCGCAGGTTTTGTTTGACCACTTCAATATAACAGCTGCCTTATCGGCTGCCCTACGCGGCTCATTCCATGTCGCCTGCCTAGCAACCAACGAAGCCCAGACACCTTCCACTCCAACTCTCACGCCACAAAACTACAACTGGCCTAAAAGCCGAGAAGTGACGCTTTTCCAGCACGGGGGTTCACTTGAAGTCATTGGCCCGGATTCACAAAGCACTTACGCCAACGTATAACAAGTTACGCTGACGTAAGTGCAAATGTGCACCGTCGTATCTGTGCGCCAGACCCACAAACAGATATGTGCCTAAAACCAGGCTACAACTTGCTTACGCCAGCGTAGGGTGGGCGCACATTTAGGCTGGGTGAATGGTGCCGCTCCCATTGATTAGCCATTTAAACATGCAAATGAGGGAAATACGGCGATTCACGAACCTGTGTGCGCCCGACGTAGGCTACGCGAGGTGTGCGTAAGTTGTACGTCCGGCGTAAAGTTATTCCCCATAAAGGAGGCGCAACCCAGCAGCAGACATGCAAAGGTCTGCACCATGGAACACAAGCCGGCGTATTTTACGTTGGACGTGTGTCTGGCTGGGCGTAGGTTACGTTCACGTCGTACAAAGTGATCCGGCGTAGTTTAGGCAGTTGTTGTGAGCAGGCGCAGAGGGATGTGTCCACGTCACGGCGCATGCGCAGTTCGTAATACGTATCTGTCTGGCGCTTGGCCCATCATTTGCATGGGGTCACGCCTCATTTGCATGGGTCACTCCCACTTCCACCTACGCCGGCCTATACCTTCGAATCCTAGGCCACGCTGGCGCAGCGTTGGGAGCACTGGCTTGCTGAATGCAGTGCTTGCCTCTCCGCGCTGCGTCGGCGTGGCGTATGGCTTTCGCGTTACGGCGGCGTAATGTGCGCCCACTTCTCTGTGAATCTGGGCCACAGAATTTCAAAGCTGCAGGTGAGTGGGACTTCAGAGCTGACATTGTGCGACTTCATCCCGAGATGTCTATGCAAAGTCACACCTTAATCGCAAAGAATACTGCAGGAACTATTTTTTAAATCGGTGCGGCACCACAAAGTCGGAAGTCACATCGGTATAAACGGTTTCATTGCCGACAATAAGCCGCCCCGTTAATTGACTAAACAATCCCCGCAAGCGTTCAAAATGATTAGAAAATAAAGATCTCTTTGGCAGATTTCTTTGTCCATCGATAAAAATTTCGCCCCCAGCACTGACAATCATTGAAAAATCCGGCCACGCGAGATTTCGGCCATGCGAGACAACAGCTGATTGTAAACTCAGCTGTTTTGCTGCTCCGTACGGCGCATACGCAGTTCCCCCCGGGCACTATTCGACAGCCGGGCACTTCTCGTCAGAACACCGGCACTGGAGAGCTACAGTTCATTGAGGGAACCATGAATGCCAACATGTACTGTGACATACTGAAGCAGAGCATGATCCCCTCCCTTCGGGGACTGGGCCGCAGGGCAGTATTCCAACATGATAACGACCCCAAACACACATCCAAGACGACCACTGTTTTGCGAAAGAAGCTGAAGCCTCGTACACACGACCGAGAAACTCGACAGGCGAAACACATCGTTTTCCTCGTCGAGTTCCTTGTTAGGCTGTCGACAAGCCAATTTTCTCCATTTCCGTCAAGGAAATAGAGAACATGCTCTCTTTTTGGCTCGTCGAGTTTCTCGACAGTTTCCTCGACAAAAATGTACACACGACCGGTTTTCTCGGCAAAAAAATATCTCCCAGCAAGTCTCTTGCTGGTTTTTGCCGAGAAACTCGTCGTGTGTACGAGGCCTGAGGGTAAAGGTGATGGACTGGCCAAGCATGTCTCCAGATCTAAACCCTATTGAGCATCTGTGGGGCATTTTTGAACAGAAGGTGGAGAAGCGCAACAACTCTACCACCAGCTATATGATGTCGTCATGGAGGAGTGGAAGAGGACTCCAGTGGCAACCTGTGAAGCTCTGGTGAACTCCATGCCCAAGGCATTGATGGAAAATAATGGTGGCCACACAAAGTATTGACACTTTGGGCCCAATTTGGACAGTTTCACTTAGGGGTGTACCTACTTTTGTTGCCAGCGGTTTTGACATTAATGGCTGTGTGTTGCGTTATTTTGAGGGGACAGCAAATTTACACTGTTATATTATACTGTACACTCACTACTTTACATCAGAGCTTGACAAATTTGCTTGGAATCTAGGAGCCAGCTAAAAAAGTTAGGAGCCAGGAACGCGCCCCGTCCCGCCGAGCTCGCGCGCAGAAGCGAACACATATGAAAGCGGTGTTCAAACCACACATGTGAGGTATCGCTGCGATTGGTAGAGCGAGAGCAATAATTCTAGCCCTAGTCCTCCTCTGTAACTCAAAACGTGCAACCTGTAAAAAATATGTAAGCGTCGCCTATGGAGATTTTAAAGGGTAAAAGTTTGTCACCATTCCACGAGCGGACGCAATTTTGAAGCGTGACATGTTGGGTATCAATTTACTCGGCGTAACATTATCTTTCACAATATAAAAAAAAAATTGAGCTACTGTTACTGGTGTCTTATTTTTTTTATTAAAAAAAGGGTATTTTTTCCCAAAAAAGTGCACTTGTAAGACCACTGCGCAAATACGGTGTGACAGAAAGTATTGCAATGACCGCCATTTTATTCTCTAGGGTGTTAGAATAAAATATATATATAATGTTTGGGGGTTCTAATTAGAGGGAAGGAGATGGCAGTGAAAACAGGCAGGGGAAGCTCCATTAGCATTGCTGGTTGTCTTGTCATACCAACAGCCACCACAAGATAGCACCAGATCACAGAAGGAACCATAGGCCTGCAGAAGGCCGCAAAGGATGCCCCAGCTGTGCCGCCCCAGGTCGCTCATTCTAGTCGCAATTGCGACCTGGCGCCCGGGTTTTGTCCAACCCTGAAAAGTGTAGCAAAGTGTAATTTCTTCAGTGTTGTCACATGAAAAGATATAATAAAATATTTACAAAAATATGAGGGGTGTACTCACTTTTGTGAGATACTGTATATATAGCTACTAGTAGTAATCACTGTGTTCTGCTGGCTAGGAAGGCTCCCTGCACTCCCCCACAGGTGGAACACAATAGTTGATCCTCTACAGAAGCAGTACAATTGTCCCCATCCTTCCCCTTTGATTCTCCAGGTCACTTCAGGTAAAAAAGCTGTTCCGTAGCCAACACATTTTTTGGGGGTGGGGGAAACAAGAAAAAAAATTCAATGCCCAGGCCAGTAACAATTCCTAAGGCCCCATTCACACTTGATTAGCCCAGCAGGGGGGTTCCCGGTAATTAGCTGTGGACAGAAACCCCATTGAAAATAATGGTAGTCTGACAGCTCCCGCAGCTAATTGTGACCACTCGCCAGGGCTGGACTGGGACAGAAATTTGGCCCTGGACTTCATCCAGACTGGCCCACTTTGACAGGTCTCTTCCATGGCGGCCAGACAACTCCCACACCCCCCCCCCCCCCGGCCACCCAAGCCCCCTCTCCCCCTCTCCCCCTTCACTAGCCACTAGCCGTTCTACTTTATTAGAGTAGAATGACTGGTACTGGTACTTTTATAGGCAGTACCAGTGGGGAAGCTAGACATTATTTCACCCGGGGAAAATAATCAGTTGGGTGCCCCCCGCCTTATGGGACAAGATTAGGCAGAAGTGAGAAACTCCCAGGCTATGCTGTTGAGTCAGCTGTCTGTCCCCTTCCCCATGCTCCTCTGTCGTCCCCCCTGCTCCTCTGGTCCTCGGGTCCTCCCCCTGCTTCTCTGTCCCCCCCCCGGTTAGCGCTGCAGGGAGGGTGAGGAGGTGAGCGCTGCCGGAAGGGAGAGACAGAGGAGCGGAGGGGGGCGGCGGTCTGCTGTCATTGATGCCGGCCCATTGAGCCATCGGCCCACCGGGAAACTCCCTGTAGTCCCAATGGCCAGTCCATCCCTGCCACTCGCATGTAATCGCTCAAACAGCGATTACCTGTGAATGATTGGACCTGGATGCCCACTGTCTGCTTTCAGGGCGGATCATTTGCAGGTAACCGCTCCTTGAGTAATTACATGCTGCGAGCGGTCACGGTTAGCTGTGGGAGCTGTCAGCCTCCTATTGCTTTTAGTGGGGCTTCTCTCCGCAGCAGAATCCTTGGGAACCCCCCCGCTGGATCTTGTGCATGTAATTGCTGATTGCACAAGCATGACTGGGGCCTAATACACGCTCCAGTCCAGTATCGGTAACTTGAGCAGTCACTAGATGTTGTAGAATGGCCAGACTGACGGGTGTTTTTATTCCCCATGTTGCTCAGAGGAAAGACTTGTTAAGTTTTGTATCCTGAGGATAAAGATACAACTTAATTAAATCATCATGTGTACTGGAGACCCCATAGTCATGTAACCGTTTATTCACATGCAAAGTGTTCTGAGCTCCCTGATGTTTGCATTTAATACATCTCAGTTAGCCTGCTAGACTGCTCATTTGATTATGAATGGTTTTCCAGCTGTAGCGTACGGACAACATGCTAGGTGGAGCTGGGAGAGTTTTCTTATCCTGGGGTGGGGGAGCAAGCTGCAGGGAAAATACACGGCTGCCATTATTGATTGAAGCTGCCCATGCTGTATATGGATCAGTTTGGTTGAACAAAAAAAACTGTCCCCATTCCCATCCTAAGTGGATAGGGGAATCCTCCCCATTACGCGTTTGTCTTCTGACAGCAGGGAGACTCTGCTGTCAGAATACACAGATCAGTGCTGCAGCCTATTGCAGATTTTTATGCTACAGGGCAGTTAAACAGAAGTCACTCTGAAGAATTTTGGTGGTCAGTGGGAAGAATGTCCCTTACATTGGTGATCAGTGGGAAGAATGTCCCTTACATTGGTGATCAGTGGGAAGAATGTCCCTTACATTGGTGATCAGTGGGAAGAATGTTCCTTACATTGGTGATCAGTGGGAAGAATGCCCCTTACATTGGTGATCAGTGGGAAGAATGTCCCTTACATTGGTGATCAGTGGGAAGAATGTTCCTTACATTGGTGATCAGTGAGAAGAATGTTCCTTACATTGGTGATCAGTGGGAAGAATGTTCCTTACATTGGTGATCAGTGGGAAGAATGTTCCTTACATTGGTGATCAGTGGGAAGAATGTCCCTTACATTGGTGATCAGTGGGAAGAATGTCCCTTACATTGGGGGTTAGTGGGAAGAATGTTCCTTACATTGGTGATCAGTGAGAAGAATGTCCCTTACATTGGTGATCAGTGAGAAGAATGTCCCTTACATTGGTGATCAGTGGGAAGAATGTTCCTTACATTGGTGATCAGTGGGAAGAATGTTCCTTACATTGGTGATCAGTGGGAAGAATGTTCCTTACATTGGTGATCAGTGGGAAGAATGTTCCTTACATTGGTGATCAGTGGGAAGAATGTCCCTTACATTGGTGATCAGTGGGAAGAATGTCCCTTACATTGGGGGTTAGTGGGAAGAATGTCCCTTACATTGGTAATCAGTGGGAAGAATGTTCCTTACATTGGTGATCAGTGAGAAGAATGTCCCTTACATTGGTGATCAGTGAGAAGAATGTCCCTTACATTGGTGATCAGTGGGAAGAATGTCCCTTACATTGGTGATCAGTGGGAAGAATGTTCCTTACATTGGTGATCAGTGGGAAGAATGTTCCTTACATTGGTGATCAGTGGGAAGATTGTCCCTTACATTGGTGATCAGTGGGAAGAATGTCCCTTACATTGGGGGTTAGTGGGAAGAATGTCCCTTACATTGGTGATCAGTGGGAAGAATGTTCCTTACATTGGTGATCAGTGGGAAGAATGTTCCTTACATTGGTGATCAGTGGGAAGAATGTCCCTTACATTGGTGATCAGTGGGAAGAATGTCCCTTACAATGGGGGTTAGTGGGAAGAATGTCCCTTACATTGGTAATCAGTGGGAAGAATGTTCCTTACATTGGTGATCAGTGAGAAGAATGTCCCTTACATTGGTGATCAGTGAGAAGAATGTCCCTTACATTGGTGAGCAGTGGGAAGAATGTTCCTTACATTGGTGATCAGTGAGAAGAATGTCCCTTACATTGGTGATCAGTGAGAAGAATGTCCCTTACATTGGTGATCAGTGGGAAGAATGTCCCTTACATTGGTGATCAGTGGGAAGAATGTTCCTTACATTGGTGATCAGTGAGAAGAATGTCCCTTACATTGGTGATCAGTGGGAAGAATGTCCCTTACATTGGTGATCAGTGGGAAGAATGTCCCTTACATTGGTAATCAGTGGGAAGAATGTTCCTTACATTGGTGATCAGTGAGAAGAATGTCCCTTACATTGGTGATCAGTGAGAAGAATGTCCCTTACATTGGTGATCAGTGGGAAGAATGTTCCTTACATTGGTGATCAGTGGGAAGAATGTTCCTTACATTGGTGATCAGTGGGAAGAATGTTCCTTACATTGGTGATCAGTGGGAAGAATGTTCCTTACATTGGTGATCAGTGGGAAGAATGTCCCTTACATTGGTGATCAGTGGGAAGAATGTCCCTTACATTGGGGGTTAGTGGGAAGAATGTTCCTTACATTGGTGATCAGTGAGAAGAATGTCCCTTACATTGGTGATCAGTGGGAAGAATGTTCCTTACATTGGTGATCAGTGGGAAGAATGTTCCTTACATTGGTGATCAGTGGGAAGAATGTCCCTTACATTGGTGATCAGTGGGAAGAATGTCCCTTACATTGGTGATCAGTGGGAAGAATGTCCCTTACATTGGTGGTCAGTGCAAAGAATGTCCCTTACATTGGTGATCAGTGGGAAGAATGTCCCTTACATTGGTGGTCAGTGCAAAGAATGTCCCTTACATTGGTCGTCAGTTGGATGAAGGCCCCTTACATTGGTGGTCAGTGCAAAGAATGCGTAGGAAAAATGTCCCTTACATTGGTGGTCAGTAGGGGTGCAACGCATCACAGGTGATCTGTGATCCGAACGGGTCACCCCCTTCGGATCGGCACACACTGTGATTCGCGGATTGCCGCGGCTCCGGAGCTAGGCCGAAGCCGCGGCCTTTCCTAATGTTATGGCCGCGGCTCCGGAGCTAGACCGAAGCCGCAGCCTTTCCTAATGTTATGGCCGCGGCTTCGGCCTACCTCCGGAGCCGCGACCATAACGTTAGGAAAGGCCGCGGCTCCGGAGCTAGGCCCTCCTCTCTGTTTACACCCACAGAGGAGGAGGAGCCCGCGTTCGAGGGACACACATGCCGCTGTCTGAGGTCTGCTCTACTGTGGGGGTTACTGTCTGAGGTCTGCACTACTGTGGGGGTTACTGTCTGAGGTCTGCACTACTGTGGGGGTTACTGTCTGAGGTCTGCACTACTGTGGGGGGGAGGGTTACTGTCTGAGGTCTGCACTACTGTGGGGGGGGGGGGGTTACTGTCTGAGGTCTGCACTACTGTGGGGGTTACTGTCTGAGGTCTGCACTACTGTGGGGGTTACTGTCTGAGGTCTGCACTACTGTGGGGGGGGGGGGGGGGGGTTACTGTCTGAGGTCTGCACTACTGTGGGGTGTCTGTACTGAGGGGGGGACCATAGTGGGTGGGGGGGTGACACAATTTTTATAATTTTTTTGCACCGGGTGACACCAACCCTAGTGACGCCACTGCAGTGGGGGGATGTGGATTTTACAGTAGTGGGGGGGGGGTAGATGTGGATATTAAAGTGGGGGAGATTATTTTTATTTTTTTTGCTGATCCGAAAAATGATCTGACCCGTGACTCCTGATCCGAGGAACGATCCGAACTGTGAGTTTTTTGATCCGTTGCACCCCTAGTGGTCAGTGGGAAGAATGTTCCTTACATTGGTGGTCAGTGAGAAGACCCCTTACATTGGTGTTCAGTGCAAATAATTCCCCCTACATTGGTGGTCAGTGAGAAGAAGGCCCCTTACATTGGTGGTCAGTGCAAAGAATACCCCTTACATTGGTGGTCAGTGGGAAAAATGCCTCCCTTGCACTGGTGGTCAGTGAAAATAATGCCCCTTACATTGGTAGTCAGAGGGAAGAAGACCCCTTACATTGGTGGTCAGTGGGAAGAATGTCCCTTACATTGGTGGTCGTACGATTTTCGTTTAGTCAGTACAGTTGTCGTCCGAAAATACAACACAAATACGCTACAACACATGACATCACTTCCGATTTTTTTTTTCTGTCGTACGTGAATTTTCGTAGCCTATTCAGTTTCTGCTTGCGACTAGTAAACGAAAAAAAGTCGGATGATCTGTCGTCCGATTTTCGGATCGTGTGTACGTGGCATTAGAGGCGCCTCTCTTCTCTTTTATACTCAGTTGTGACATGACGCTACTCTTATATCAAGACATCGCTTGTATATCAAGTTAAAATGTACCGTATTTATCGGGGTATTGCGTGCTCCGGCGTATAGCACGCACCCCTACAGTGGACCCGCATTCCTGTGGAAAAAAAGATTTTTTGTAATTACAGTTTTGGTGTGTTGCGCGGCGTCCATCGACGGCCTCGTCGGGTCCGACGTCCGTCTGCGGCTTCGGGGTGTCCTCTTCGTCGGGTCCGGCATCCTTCTGCGGCGTCCTCCCCGCTTGTTTCCCTCTTTCCCGCGCCGAGTTTGAATACTGCGCCGGCATATACCGAGCGCAGTACACTCGTGTATAGTCGGGCAGGCTCGGCTACTCTCGCGCTCACGTCCTGTACGTCCAGGACGTGAGCGCGAGAGGAGCCGAGACTGCCCGACTATACACGAGTGTACTGAGCTCGGTATATACCGGCGCAGTATTCAAACTCGGCGCTGGAAAGCGGGTATCGGCGTATATCGCGCACCCACGATTTTGCCCTGAGTTTCAGGGCAAAAAAGTGCAAGGTATACACTGATAAATACGGTATTTAAAAATTTATCTTGGCTTGCAAAGCTACTCTCAAACCAAGGTTTTACTTGTAATTCTGTAAATAATTACCCCCCCCCCCCCCTAACTAACAACCCTTCTTTGGTATTCTGCCCCCTTGTGACTTTTGCACTAAACAGATGACCAATTTTACCGGTGGGTCTACAAATGGGATGCCGATAATTCTTCGTAAATTATGAAATGCCTTTCTTTTTTTTTTTTAAAAACTCTTGGCAACGCTGTGAAATAGTTTTCCTGCGGCACTCCGCTCACGTTTCAGAATGTGGTCTCTTTACCACGAGACGTCATGTGATAAAACTGAAACTTGCAGGGATTTTTTTACTTTTTTTATTATTTAAAAAAAAAAAAAGGGGCGATTCGGTGATAATGACGTCTGCATGGGACTTTCGAAAAAGGGACTTTCCTTTAACCCTTCCGTCGCTGAAAGCGCGTTTGCATGTCGTGAAGAAGCCCAATGGTATGAAAGGGGTTAACACACCCCCCCCCCCCTTTCTCCTTTGTGCAGGGTAATAATGCATGTCCCAGCTCTACACACCAGTAGATGGGGGAGGATATACTGGGAGTGGAATCGGATTACACATCCTGCCTGGGAAGGGAGAGCCTGACTCAGAGAGAGAGGAGGGGAGGGGGGGTGAGTGAGCTTACTATCTCACTTGCTCATATCATTGCTAAGGGATCACAACTGATTTTGTGGGATCTAGGCAATCAACAGGTTTTGGAGGACTTTTGGTTGACTTGGCTTGTGTTTGAAGACTTTATTTTCTGGATCATGTGAGGGGGAGACACTTAAAAAATGGCTGAGAGGTAAGACTGGGCTAGGGGGGGTGGACAGAAGGAGAGTCTTTTCCATGGGTCTTGGTGGTGGAGCTGATATTGTGGTTGATGTTCCCAACAGTGACAAAGCACTACAGGGGGTTGTGTTCCTAGGACTTCTCTGCTCTACATGAAGGATCTTTTTCCTATTGACCAGACCAGGATCCGGTACGCTCCGGCTAATCTCATGGCTGCCCACCACTTTTACTCAACTTTTTAATCTTAACCCAACTCCCTAAGGTCTTGTGTGGAATGGTTTTTCCGACCACACATCCATGTGTTATTAGGGTAGTCGGTTTCTGTGGCTGTTTAGGAAACAAGCCACGCATGTTGTGAGTTATTCGTAACTGTTTGAAAATATTTATTTATTTAGAGCAAAAAAAAGTAACAAAAATTCAATTTTCTTCTGAGAATTCGAAACAAATTTTTTGTTTGGTATGTGTGCTTTATTACCCAAGAAAAACCCTAATAAGGCCACGTTCATTTGAGGCCACATTCACACTTGGCGATTTGGAATCGCGTGCACAACTGTCATGATTTTGCATTTGCGTGCGTTTTCGGTGCATTTTGGGTGACACTCATTCTACATCGTGGCCAGATAGCGGTGCGATTTTTTTGCTGCACTGCGTTCGTGGCAAAAAACGTGATATTTAAAATCAAATGAAGCTTGTCACCCAAAAAAAAAACAGCAGGAGCTTTGTTTGGTCAACAAACGCGCATAGGGCAGCTATTGAAGTGAATGGGCTACCCTATACGTGGAATTGAGTTAAAAATCGCACATAAAATCGCCTGCGGGAACGCAAGTTCCTACTACACAAAGTATGAATGAGGCCTGAGAATGCTCTAAGGCAACGTCGGAGTTTGTTTGTTTTTGTTTGTTGTTAATTTTGTATTATTTATTAAGTTTTGCAGTCTATTGAGGTTATGGTAACACCTAAACGTGTTGATGCATTTTCATTCATTTTCATCCCCAGGTACCAAGCCTAAGGGCTTTATTATTATTCATGCATTTGGTGCGCATTTACATGTATTGGATGCGCGTTTGCCTATCTACATCTGTCCTGTGAGGTCACTTCCTTCTTTTTTCTTTCACTGGGCTTATATGTGCACTGTGATGCGTTGCAATGCGTTTGCATGCGTTTTCCACGTTTGCTGTGCAGAAAATGGAGCATGCTGTACTTTTTTTTTTTTTGTAACTGCACTGTAATAATGTGAACTATGCCCATAGGATTACATTGATTTTGAACTGTCTATCTATAAAGTTGGAGTGCAGTCCAAAATGCAGCCAAGTGCATCCTACTGCGTTATGTGTGAAAGGGCCCTAAGTAGTTTATTGGCCAAAAACGCATGGCATTAAAAACACGTGTCAACATATGTACAAAACACACATTAAGGCACCCTGGTGAATGAGATAAACGCAAGAAAATTAAAACGCAAAGGTGATTATTGTGTGTGTGTGTGTGTGTGTGTATATATATATATAGCCATGTGTCAGTAGAATTTTATTTTAAAAATTTTCGTTTTAGCCCCCGCTCATATTGATTGTGGTTTTGAAATCGTACGACTTCATCTGAAATTGCACGATTTCAAAGCCGCATGTCAATGTGACTTCGGGTGCGACTTGGAAGATATCTGTGTGGCTTTATGCAAGTGGCACTCGAAATCGCCAAAAAGTATTGCAGAAACTCCTTTTTTAAATCGGTGTGGCACAGCAATGTTGGCATCGCACCGATTTGAACAGAGCGCTTGTTAGCTATAGGCTGCGACTTGTCATGCAATTTGACCTGTCAAATCCCATGACAAGTTGCACCAATGTGAACGGAGGCTTAATAACGTTCCATTGATTTTCTATTTATTAGTGGGGTTGCTTTGATCACAGTGACAAGAAAATTCAAAGGAGCAGGATGGAAACACTTTTTTTATCAAACAAAATTCTGCCGAGTAATGTGGTTTTTACTGCGGGAAAATCCATTTTCTCCAAATTGAATGGTGAAAGCAAATTATTTTTGAAGTACTTTTGAACAACTTTTATTAGGGCATCAATTTGTAGTGATGTGAATCTTGTTTGAAAATCTACTAGTGTATGAGCCAGTTTTAGTCCAGTTCTGATAAACACAAGCATGTGATGCTTCTTCGAAAGCTGGCGCAAACAAAATAAAAGATTTTGGCGAGGCTGATTTATGGACATTGCTGCAGAAGTCCTTCGACGTTGGCTTAAGGCAGGGGTCCAGTTTAATGTCCTTTTAGACTTTAGGAGGTCTGGAGACTGTGGCTAGTGTGAGTAAACCATGCCCCATCATTGGCATTAGGATAGAAATAGTTGGTATCAGTGGGAGGAAAACTCCCCAATTGTTGGTGTCAGTGGGAGGAGTAGTCCCCTAGTCGGCGCCAGTGGGAGGAATGGCCCCCTAGTCGTTGGCGCCAGTGGGAGGAATGGCCCCCCAGTCATTGGCGCCAGTGGGAGGAATGGTCCCCCCCGTTGTTGGCGCCAGTGGGAGGAATGGTCCCCCTGTCGTTGGCGCCAGTGGGAGGAATGGTCCCCCCGTTGTTGGCGCCAGTGGGAGGAATGGCCCCCTAGTCGTTGGCGCCAGTGGGAGGAATGGCCCCCTAGTCGTTGGCGCCAGTGGGAGGAATGGCCCCCTAGTCGTTGGCGCCAGTGGGAGGAATGGTCCCCCTGTCGTCGTTGGCGCCAGTGGGAGGAATAGTGCCCCCGTCGTTGGTGTCTGGAATTATTCTGCAATGTTGGTGTCAGTGGCAGGAATCGTGCCTGAAGGGACAGATAACGCCAACCAAAGGGCCACATACCGCCCCAGGGCCGCAGTTTGGCGACCACTGGCTTAAAACATCAGGTTGCTTTGGGCAAGGGCCCTATTCTTTTCCACTGTGTAATTTCTGTGTTTGGCTTAGACGCAACTTAAAAAAAATAAAAATAAAACGTAATTTGCTACTGTGCAAATTTCAGTACAGCTAATAGTAGTTGCATATGTATAGAAAAAAAAAAAATTATTTTGGCTAAAGTATTTAAACATTGGTCTAGTACAGGGCTTCTCAACCAGTGTTCCCCCAAAGGTTGTTGGGGGTTCCTTGAGCAATTTCTGCCTCTCAGATAAGTTTCCACTGACACCATTGATTGTGTGTGTGTTTTTTATTTCTTGTGCTGTGTAAGAGGCTAAATTATTCCCAATGACTACAAGTGTAAGGAGCATTCTTCCCACTGTTAATCACTCTGATGTATCATGAGTTGTAGTTCTAGTCCTTTTTATCAGAGGTTCCCTGAGACCGGAGAGTTATTTCTGCAAACAAGTTTTGAGAAAGTCCGGTGTCTGGTCTAGTACATGTATCTGTTTTTTTTCCTTTTTACTAGCCTAGACACAGTCCTTATAAGCATGTACAATATGTCTAATATACTCATAGATGGCGAGTTATAGGGTTTAGTCTGTGCTACACTGCCAAATTATAGGTTTGCGTTGGGCTGATGATTACATATTGAGGTTGTACAGCTCATAAATGGTGTCACAAGCGCTCTCCTGTCCACACACACACACTGTCTCCGAGCATGTACCTTGAGGCTGATGGTTTGTGACAGGTTCTTTTGGAGGGGTTGATTGCAGCTTAACAGCTTTTGGGGCTGAAGCCTACATGTGGGATTTTAATTTTCATCTGTGTGGAAATGGCAGCTGCAAAACTGATTAAATGAAGGGGAGTGTTAACTGAGCAACAGCCAGAATTCCAGAGCTGACTATTGTACATTGTTAAACTGACTTAGATTAAGCTTTCCTCTCCAGAATTAGACCGTCACGCTTTTTCTTTTTACTTAAATCCAATGTTCTGCTAACCACTGTTCTCCATCTTTTTATGGACGGTCCGGTTTGGTTTTTTGATGATGATGCCAGAATTGCTGTACTGCTTTTCATTGAATAGCTGCTCATTTGGACGCAAAGGGTTCGCTACTTCTTTGGTAAACAATGAATGATTCTTAGCCCGCGTTCACACATGCCAAATCGGCGGCTATTGCCAGCAATAGCACTGTCCAAATCGGTGTGATGACGACTTTGCGGCGCCGCACCGATTTTCAAAAAGTAGTTCCTGTCCTACTTCGCCCCCGAAGTCGAACTGCATTGCCGGTTTGAAATCGTGCAAGTTCAACAATTTCGAACCCGCAGTCCGTGTGAACCTACATTTAAGGTAGAACTCGAGCCAAACAAATTCTAGTTGTGGCTATAGCCACAATTAGAGCATTAGAATTTAGAATCGGGTTGTTTAAACTGTATGTAAACCCTCACCTTTTAAAACATCCTATTCAATTTCAGACATAAATGAAAAGCAAAATGCGCGTGTGTGTGTGTAGTTGGGTTCATATATATATTTGGACACTGGCGCAATTTTAGTTTTTAATTATAGTTATACAATGGATATCAGTTAAAAGTGCACACTCTCATGCTTAATTTGAGGGTATGTACATCCAAATCGGAGCAAGTGTTTAGGAATTACAGCTCTTAAGAATAGCCACCCCCCTTTTTTCAAGTGACCAAAAGTACGGTAACTAAGACAATTGAATCAAAAACAGTTATTTCTTTAATAATTAAGTAGGTAAAACATTTGGAATCTTTTTGCGTGAACCTACATCATGTGTTTAAAGCTGCTGTCCATGCAAGCCATTAGAGAGATAGCAGCAACATTAGAGTTGGCCAAATCAACAGTTTGGTACATTCTGAGGAAAGAAGAATGCACTGGTGAGCTCAGCAACATAAAAGGTCCTGGACAACCCTGGAAAACAGTGGTGGATGATCGCAGGATCCTCTCTATGGTAAAGGAAAATATCCGGACAAGTGAAGGACACTCTCCAGGAGGTGGGAGTATCATTGTCAAAGTCTACAATCAAGAGAAGACTTCACAAGGTGCTAACCATTCATAAGCCTGAAGAATACAAAAGCCAGATTGGACTTTGCCAAAAAACATCTAAAAAAAGCCAGACCAGTTCTGTTAAAGCGTCTTTGGACGGATGAAACTAAGATTAATCTGTACCAGATTGACGGGAAGAAAAAAGTGTGGAGAAGGCTTGGAACAGCTCATGATCCAAAGCACGCAAAATCATCTGTAAAACATGGTGGAGCTTGCAGTGTGATGGCATGCATGGCTTCCAGTGGCACTGGGTCATTGGTGTTTATTGATGATGTGACAGAAGCAGCTGGATGAATTCTGCATCGTTTAGAGATATACTGTCAGCCCAGATTCAGCCAAATGCAGCAAAGTTGATTGGTCTGCGCTTCACAATACAGATGGACAATGATCCAAAAGGCAATGCAAAAGCAACCCAGGAGCTTTTGAAGGAAAATAAGTGGAATATTCTACAATGGCTAAGTTAATCACCAGATCTCAACCCAATTGAGCATTCATTTCACTTGCTGAAGGCAGAAAGACCCACAAAGAACAACTGAAGACAACTGCAGTTAGAGCCTGGCAAAGCATCGGAAAGGATCAAACCCAGTCTTTGGTAATGTCCATGGGTTTCAGACTTCAGGCAGTCATTGCCAGTAAAGCATTCTCAACAAAATGTAAACATTTTATTTATGATTTATTCATTTGTCCAATTACATTTGATCCCCTGAAAATGTGGGGGACTGTGTATAAAAATGGTTGCAGTTCCTAAAATATTTATGATCAACCCCTTGAATGAAAGCTGAAAGTCTGCACTTCAAATTTAATTTGGTTTTGTTTTGTTTACACCACTTGCCGACCGCCCACTGTAGTTATACTTTGGCTATTTGAAGAGGAATATCATTGTTATGACAGAAGCTAGCTGCCATAACCCAGGTATCCTCTTCTTCAGCGGGTGGTCAGCTTTCAGATAAAACATTATTTCCGTGGCAAATTCATTGTGAGATCACTTTTGTCGGTGATGGGAGAGGGCCCCCCCCTCCCGTTGCGCTCCAGTGCCCTCCGCCACTTACCGGGGGCAGCGGCGGAGGCGATTGGATATTTCTCGATGGTATGGAGCTGAGTGAGGGGAAGATGGGCCCCACTTGGCTCCATACCATTGCAGGTTGAAAGCGTCCTCAAAACGTAATTTTCGCCAATAGCTCTTAAAGGGGCATTTTATTTTTTATTATTGCATTTTAGTGTAAATATGAGATCTGAGGTCTTTTTGACCCCCGATCTCATGTTTTAAGAGGTGCTGCCATGCTTTTTTCTATTACAAGGGATGTTTACATTCCCTGGCAGACTGAAGGTGAGCCATACTATCCCACTCCATTTACAAGACTATATGGGGATCTTAGGCCTTAGGATAGACCCCTATGCAATTGGTTTGTGATTTCTGGATGCTTATATACTGAGACTGTATCTATTATTGACATGTTACGCCATTGGATGATAAATCTCCCCTGCTCTTTGTCAAGTCCCTGCAATCTGAGATATGTTGCAGTCAAATCTATTGGCCAATTGAACTCCCTTTTTGAGTGCTTATTGTGTCACATGTGAATTGCCATCGGTCGATGACACTCTAGCCGGTTATCCATGCGTGGCTCTGGCGGACCATTTGCTCTCTTCACTTATTGAGTTATTTCTGCTGTTCGGGTGGAACGCTTGAACTTGGGACTTAAACTACAGCTTTGGAAGTTTCAAGCCATTTTAGCCCCTAAACATCTACACTGTGTTTTTTTTTTTTTTAAACGCATTGGTTGATCTGTCGGTTGACAGTTTTCGGGCTTTCCTTTCAGCTGGTCTCACATCTGCCCCCAACACGTTTGTTTTTAGCATCTTGAACTTTTGTTATTTATGTCATTTATATCTATATCTCGATCAATAAATTTGTAATTTTTTATGATTACTGTTTGTGGTCCTTTTTTAAAATCCCAACTTGAGGAACCTATTTTTTTCCCTATACGTATCCGGGATGCATAGTCGGCTGTGGAAAACTTTTTCTGGGGACATGGCAAGGGACGCCATCTTCTCCTAGGTGAGGATTGGGAAAGTGGGAGCTGGGTACTAATAAAAAATCAGTACAAGAAGAAACCCTGTAATTCAGTTACAGGCTAAGCTGTGTGATCGGACCTGCGGGACTTTGCTTTTATACTAGGTTCCGCTTTAAGTTCAATAGACTTTGTTAAACCAGAATTTAGTGTTACTATTTGTTCTGGTGACTAGTTTTATAATTTTACAATTTTTATTAGTGGAATCAATTCTGAATCTTGCAGTGGGGACAAGTGTCCCGGTGACAACTGTCATAGCCCTAATCCTTCCCCATCTACAGAATGAGGACAAGTGTTCCTGACAACTGTCAGCGGCTCTGACCCTTCTTCACTCTATCCAAATCTGAAAAATGTATTGGGTAAATTTACATTTTTATTTTTTTTATTTTTTTTGTGAAATGAGATTCTCATAAATATCTATGGTTCTCTGATTGATTAGGTCAGCAGGAAGTGCTGAAGGCCGCCCAGGAGGTCAGTACTCCTGGAATCGTTGTTTTTCCAGATGGACCACTCAATCAATTTTTCTGCTGTTACTTTTCTTTGACTTTTTGGAGGGTGATTTCTCAAGATTGGTGCCGGCAGTGGGATAGCGTTAGCATTTCGAGGTAGATCTTGCTTTAGAAAGGGACAGGGTTGTTTTTAACATGGTTTTTAACATGGTTTTTCCATTGTTGTCATAAATAACTCTTTAAGTTTATGGACATCAGATGCAGAGGGGACACTTTAATCGCTATTGTGGCCTTCTCCTGTTTATGCTGTTGCTTAATTTTTCACACATTTCAGAGAGAAATTATGTGTCTTCGTCGATAACAACCAACTGGTTAAAACAATGTAATTTTATATATTCTGTTTCATTTATGCCACCAGTGATTCATATAAAAATGCCTTTATGGGTTTTTCTTGTGTAGGTTTTATTTCTGTGTGCTTTTTGACACTCTCAACTACCATATTTCCTGCAGCCTGTCCCTTTACTGTAATGCAAATCATTGTTGGCTCCCAAAGGAAAACACATGACAAACACATATAGCTGAAGAGTCGCTCAAACCCCCATAAAGCATGGCTCCATCCTGTCCATGTTGGAGCTTCTCAGACCAAATTATTAGCATTAAAGGAAAGCGTTGCTGAGCATTAACTTCTGACCTGACCACATAGCATAACTCCAGTGCAATTGCAGGAAAACAATATGCAAATCAGGAGTTTTTGTACGCTTTGTTTGCTAATACACAGTTGATAGAGGACAAAGGATTCTCATGGGTTACCTAAAGAGTCGGCGCAGCTCAAACAGCCTGCTCTGAAGCTTGGCTTGCCTGACTGAAACAGGCAAGGCCATTAGTGTGTAAATTTCAGCCCGAGCTATTGAAATCTGTTAACAGGATTTTAGGAAAGTTCAAGAAAGAGCACCGCTCCAGGTGAGCAAATCGGTGCACTCTGGATGTGCTGAGTGCTTGCCACCAAAGATTATTGGAAGAGAAGGAAAGGCTGCACACCAATGAAAATGGTCCAAGGTGATTGATCCAATATAAGTTGCACAACAGCCACCAAGACAAAGACACGGGGCCCCAGAGGTACCTCCGGGGGGCCCACGTCTTTGTCTTGGTGGCTGTTATGTGCGACTCATATTGGATCAGTTAATCGCATTGGATAGTTTTCTTTGGTGTGTAGCCTTTCCTTCTTTTCCAACAGGAATTTTAACAATAAAGTAAGGTAAGAAGATGAGCCTGAAAATCGGTAACAAAATGAGAAAGCTGCACCAAAAGAGGAATGCAAATTATGCTATTTTTCATTTTTTGTTAAATATTTTATTTTTAGTCTGGACCATAAATAAAGTGCAAATCCACTGCACAGTTCTTCTAAGGCAGTGGTTCTCAACCCTTCTAGTGCCGTGACCCCTTGATAAAATGTCCCAAGTTGTAGGGACCCCTAACAGTAAAATTATTTTCGTAGCGTGTCAGCACCCAAGGCAAGACAAGTAATTTGCGCCCCTAACCCACGGACATTGGGGGGGGTTCTGATCAGCCAACTTAGGTGCTCTTGATCAAGGTCATCTGCTGATCTGAGAACTGTAGTGGGGACGTATAATAGCAACTATAATCACAGATAGTGTTACCCTCTGTGTCTCTGACTTTGTGGTGTCTTGTAGCAGTGACACCTATGCCGAAATTAGGAGATGGGGTCTCTTTCAGCCCCTCCCACTTCACATTCCTCACCAGTCAGCTGACCGCTAGTCTCTGCCCCCCAGCCATGTCGTGAACTTAATGGGTGGCTGTGGGCTCCAGGGACAGCCCTGCTGGGCGTCCGCAAAAAGGCTGGGAGAGCGGTGCAGGCTTCAAGAACAGCCCAGGATTCGGTGACCCCTTACAAATCATCATTTGACCTCCGAGGGGGTCCCGACCCCCAGGTTGAGAACCACTGTTCTAAGGGCTTTTTCATCCATCTGTTTACGGATGAAAAAGGGACATAGATTGATCCCTATGAGATTGCGGATGAACATCCGCTGACACCCGATCTCATTCCGGGTCCGCAATCCTCCGATTCTGCAGACGGTGGAAAACTCTATTTTTCCATTCGTCATCGGATCGGGTGAACACGGACAGGCGGTCTGTGTTCATCCGATTTACCCCCCCCCCCCCCAATAGGGGAGAGCGAAGATCTGACAGGGCGGTCCCTGCACAGTGTGCGGGGACCGCCCTGTCATCCGCCGGCTCAGCGTGGATCAGCAGAGCGATCCCTGCTGAGCAAGCAGAGGTTCACGGGACCGATCATCAGGGATCCGTCCCGTGTGAAGGGCTCTGCCATTGGAAATTATAGGAAAACGTTTATTCCCGACTGAAGTTTCTTGATACTGCTATTTGCTTATTTGTAAAAGGCCCGCAGTTAATGAAGATCTGATGGTCATGTAAATAATTCAGCTAGGTGATGACTTCACCACTCACTCTTGTCATAAGCTGATTACTGTCTAGATTTTTTAATTTATTTTTTAAACTGTATACCAGCTTTTCATTTTAGGTTCAATCTAGCTCCAGGGATAATAGTATTTAAATACAGTTTTCTGAGAAGGGTGCAAGTTATTTGGTAACTTTCACAAACATTGTTTTAAGCCCTGTAAACCACAGAACATTTGCTGACAAAATGACAGCTTTTGACAAATGGACCAGCTGCGCAAACTCTATCACAGAGGCCTTAAAAAAGGAGGAAGTGTTCTAGATGTGAATGGCCAACATATTTGAAAGTGAAATGGTTATCTAGCTGGATGTTGTGGTCAACCATACATTTTTATTTCTGATAAATAAGTGTAATAAGTTTTTTTTTCCTGACGAGATTCTGGCCCGTGTGTACAGGGCTTCAATCTTTTGGTCATGTAGGTCAAAGTAATATGTTTTACCCCACTACATTCTCTACTCGCCAGTAGAATTTTGTTGGAAGACTGATGTTTTAAGAACATTTGGTTTGGTATATTAAGATTTAAAGGGCGCAATTCGACAATCTTTTTGATTAGAGCAAGCATAAAAATAAAAAAATCGAAAGCCAAAGGCGGAAACCTGTGATCTACTGGCAGCAAACAAAATTATAAACCTTGAATTCACTATTGGGCGAGAAATCTCAGAACTAGTCTAAAGGTCCATACACACGATCAAACTTTTTGACAACAACGGTCCGACAGACGTGTTTGATCGGACAACCCGACCGTGTGTAGGCTCCATTGGACAATTGTTTTTGGTTTTTCATCGGACAAATGTTCGCTGTGCATGCTCTCAAACTTTGTGTACACAAGTCCATCGGACTAAAGTCCACAGTACATACACATATGCTCAGAACCAATGCTAAACATCAGCCAACAGCAGAATTTGCCCAAAGGGTGGCGGTAACGGGCTAAAAAGGTGAAAGTTGGCTGAAAATGTTCTGCCGTGTGTATGCAGAACATGTTCATGGCCAACGCCCATTCTGACAAAAATCCACGGAAAAGTCCGATGGAAGTCCAATCGTGTGTATAAGGCTTTAAGTGCATGCACTTGTCAAACTTATTCCAGGAAGTTGAAGCTTCATTCTATGAAAATTGAGACTTCAACGTGGTACTCAAACAAAAATTCTCAAATTAGTTGAGTCCACCAAGGCACTATCAATGGTCAGATGAGCAATTTATTTTATTTTAAATTTTTATACTTTCTCATGCAGTCATTCAAGTGAAATTCTACAGGTGTAAGACCAGCATTAAGTCTCCTTCACTTTACTCCCCCCACCAATTTGCTTGCCCGCTTGAGCCGAGTGGAAAAAGTCCCAAAGTAATCTCCAGTTCATTCTGGTTGGAGACCATGTGATGAGCACTCCACAGTGAATCGTTGAAAGAAGAGGAGAATCCATGCTCTCCCATACATAGATGTACCGGGTGCATTCCTTCAAGTAGAAATTTGAATGAGCCTCTTTCTATGCTCTGAATAGCTAAAACCACCATCTTCCCTTTAAAGGGAACATACGTTTTTGAGCATTGTTGTTGCTGGCTTTTTTTTTCCAAGACACCTGCTCCAGTGCTGTCATCTTAGTTTCACCACTTCTGAACTGTCCACTATTGTGACGCAACCATGCAAGAGAGACATTCTAAAGCCAGCCATAGATGGTTCGAAATTCGGCAGTTCTGGAAAGAACTGGCTGAAATTTGATCTATGTATGGGCAGACTGGTTGGTTGTGCTGAATTCGAGTCAGCGATGGACTTCAGTACAACCAGGGCCCAATTCCTGACAAGGCCACCGAGGCCAGACCTCGGGGCGGCAGTGGTGCAGGGGCGGTGCCGCGCCAAGAGGGGGGTGATAAAATCCTGTCGTCCTGGCTGGTGTCCTGCTGAAAAAGATCACCCGGCGTATAATCGACCCCCCCCCCCCCTGTACTGCGCAGGCGCATCGCTTATCCAGTACGAACCACAACGGAGCCTCTGAAGTTAGCCGAAGATGAATAACTGTGAGTCACCTGTTGCGTCTGCGCAATGACCACGATGCAGCGGCCCGCTCGCGCAGAGCAAGGGGCGGGTGTATTACTGTTATTTCGTGCAAGGGGCGAGTTTATTACTGTTACATGGGGTATAGGGCGGATGGCTCTGCAAGGGGCGGTGTATTACTGTTATATCGTGCAAGGGGTGGGTGGCTACAGAAAAAGGCACATTTTTAAAATGATGGACCGAGCTAATAAAAATGTTGATGGGCGTTTTCAATACTTGAGTTTATTGTTATTATGCTTATGTCTTAACCCCTTCACCACAGAATGGCTACGAGGGATGCATTTAAACATGTATTATAGATGTACACCATATAACAGTCATAAACCCGCCCCTTGCTCTGCACAAGCATTCTATCACATGGGGGGCTCAGAAAGCCGTGTGTGTGTGTGTGTGTGTGTGTGTGTGTGTGTGTGTGTGTGTGTGTGGGGGGGGGGGCGGCGCCATTATTGAAGGACCCGACCTGGAATGCTAAAATATATATAATTTTTTTTTTTCTTGCGGTCATCATTGTATTTTAATGGCTGGGAAACATCCTGCTGTCAGAATACAATCGCTCTTTAGGAGGGATTCACCTCATCAACGCTGAATGTGTTGATGGGGGGGATCGGGCAATTTTCTTTCCTTCAACCCGTGGTTGAAAGAGAGAAAATTGATATATGGCTGGCCTAACTTCACTGGTTGCATTCTTGTTCTAGATCAGAATGTGGTGGAACCAAGGTGACAACAGACAGCCCAACAACCTGCATACCTCCCAACTTTTCAACTTCAGAATGAGGGACAAATGAACATACCCCCCCCAAACGAAGTTGTTGAGTGGGGGGTCCGCGGATCAAAGTCGTTGATTGGGGGGGGGAATTCGTGGATCAGAGTTGTTGAGCGGGTGGGGGGTTTCCGCGGATCAAAGTTGTTAAGCGGGGGGGGGTCCACGGCTCACAGTTGTTGAGCGGGGGGGTTTGTCGCCAGTCGCGGGATTTACCGCGAATCGCGGGACCGCGTGATTCACCGCGAATATCGGTAATCGCGGGGGAGGGGGGGGGGGGTTTGGCGAATACGCGGGACAAAAGCACTGCTCGCAGGATCCCGGGATTTATCGTGCTGCGCGGGACATTCCCGCGAAATCCGGGACGGTTGGGAGGTATGAACCTGTACCTTTTGCAAAACCAAGTTGCATACTCCGTTTTATACTCGCTGGTCTAGTAATACCTGGGTGGTCAAATATTGTTTTTTCCAGTGATGCACAATGGTACCTAACAGGACACGGTGTGTTTACTTTTAAATGCTTGCTTATAAATGGACGGTGTTGGCTGTCAGTCCGTATCTTAACGTCACAGTTTGCTCAGTGTCCTCTATGGACACCCTTTAACTGCCACCCTTTACTGTGTATCCGTATTGGCACGAAAGGTGGCTGCGCCAATTGTACAGTTTGTGAAATGCAGACTTCTTTTAATATTTGGCTGACTGTACAGTATGTTCTCACTCTATTCAATGGAATAATACAAAAAATATACCGTGCATTGTTCAGGACACTTCCTGGTACAGCAGAGATATAGGACAGACCACATACAAATAATAGCCGACACAAATAGTACATACTGCTTTCCCTATGTAAACAGCTAAAGGTGACATTCTTGTAGAGTCACGTTCCTTTGACTGTCCAAACGGCATGATTTTTACAAACTCTGATAAATTAAAGCAGATGTACCCACAAACAAAAATTTAATATTACATTTTTTTATTTAGTTGTTTAGGGTATTTTTTTTTTGTGCTTTATTTTTACCTGGAAATCCTGCCAGCAAAACATTTTCTGCCCTACGGCGATCCACTCGCTGTACTGTTTCTCTGGAAAATAAGTATTGTCACCTTAGGCCAGAAACCTCCCTTCTCCATAGCATAGAAGGGTGGGGTTCTCCAGTCCTCAGCGATGGTTGACAACAATGTATCTTATGAGAGTAAAGCAAAGGAAGTAATCGGCAGACAAGATTTATGGCAGGATCAACATGTTTTTGCATTTTTGAAAAGATATAACAAAACCCTTTCAATGGCGTGGTTCTTGGACTAAAAGGGACCAAAAAAGAGATGTTTGTTTTTTGTTAGTGTTTACATACCCTTTTTAATGATGGCGAACAGGTGGTATGCCTTAAGGAAAGCACGGAATAAATCTTCTTCTTTTTTATTTATTTTTGTTTATTAGCATGTTTTGCAACCAACCTTTAAATAACATCAGGAGAAATTTGGTGGGCAAAGTGAGCAGTCTTGGAGATTGGCCAATTTTGTAGATGTACTATATGACAGATCCCAGCTGAGTCTCTCTGATGGAACCAAATCCCGTTGCCTCTTTTCTCTTAGCCCCCGTTCACACCTAGGCGTATATACGCCTGCAGTGCGACGCCGCTGCAGCCCCGAGACGCCAGAGGGATGATTTAACATGCACCTCTATGGAGATGGTTCACATCTCAACGCCAAACGCCGTACGCCTGCCGCCTGAAAAAAAGTCCCGGACCTTTTTTTCAGGCGGTGTTCGGCATAGGAGATGTGAACCATCTCCATAGAGGGGGTGAAGGCTGCATTCACAATCGCGGCGTTTTGTCGACGCAAATCGCAGTACAAAACGCCGCTATTTGTCGCTGAAATTTGAGGGTCATAACGCCGCGATTTTGTGAGATTCACACAAAAAGTGAACCTCCGCTTTTTGGATCCCCCCCCCTCCGGTGTCACATTTGGCACTTTTTAGGGGAGAGGGGGTGCAGATACCTGTCTGAGACAGGTATTTGCATCACTTCCGGGTTCAGATCCCCGCAGGGAATCCAGCCTGTGATGTCAATTTCCCCCCCTCACCCCGGGCGCGCTGGACAGGTAAGTGTCCATTTTTTATAAGTCAGCAGCTGCCTTATTTGTAGCTGCTGGCTTTAAAAAAAAAAAAATCGGCCGAACCTCCGCTTTAAGCTGCATTCACACCTGCATGTTTTTAAAGTGTTTTTTATTTATTTTTTTCTCATATTTTTATGGGAGATTTGGGCTTTTTTTTTTTTTTTTTAATACTGCATGTTTTTATTTTTTATATATTATGATTATTCTTAGCCAATAGAGAAATACTTTCATCGTTGGCTTTTTTATTTAATTACATTTTTATTATTATTATTATTATTATTATGTTTGTTAGGGTTGGGTTGGGGGTTAGGATTGTTTGTTACACTGCTGCTACTACTTATTTAAATAATTGTAACGTGTGTGTGTGTGTGTGTGTGTGTTTGTTTTTTTTACTTACCTGCTCTGTGCAGTGGATTTGCACAGGGCAGCCTGGATCCTCTACTTCTCGGGTCCCTCTTCGCTGCTCCTGGCCCCTCCCTCCTGTCAAGTGCCCCCACAACAAGCAGCTTGCTATGGGGGCACCCGAGCTGCAGCTCCCTGTGTCCATTCTGACACGGAGCTGTGGTTTGGACCCATCGCCTCTCTCTCCTGATTGGCTCCCGCTGCTGTCAAGAACAGTTAGCCAATGGCGCTGTTGCTGTGTCCCAGCCAATCAGGAGGCGAGCGATAGGGGGGGCTGCTGCGCACAGAAGGCTTGTTATCTTAATCTATTAAGTAAAAAGAAAAATACCTGCCTTTACAACCCCCTTTTTTAATGTGTGTGTGTGTGTGTGTGTGTGTGTGTATAATATATATTGGGGTATTTATTATTCTATTAATTATGTATTTAAAGCAGAAAATCGTGCCAAAACTTACAAATCGCGTATTTCCATTTAATTTAAAAATCGCTAAAATCGGCCCAATTTGAGCTACAAAAAAAGCTCCAGCGTTTTGGAGCGTGAAGCTAATAAACTCTAAGGTGTGAATGGGGCCTGTATTACTGATCAGCTGTAATACTCATGTGAGGGACTAGTCCGATTTATTATGTGGAGGGTGGCATGCCTGTGTTTAAACTTTACATTGGCACCTTGGACCGTCTGAGAACTATGCCCAGACGTCTTCTGGTGCCAGTATCCCAATAAAGCATTCTTTTGAACCTTTTTGTCTGAGCACAGTTTTTGTTTTTACAAGCACAAGCGTGTTGCAGTCTTTTGTGTACATTGGAGTTTTTTTCTGACGTGGTGCCAATAAATGCATGAATATGTCTTGAGCAAATGTTGCAAGCTGTTATTCTTCCTATATTCCTATATTCTTCCTGGCCAGGAAACTTCAATCTTATTGACACAGGAGCATGGTCTGAAACAGTACTAGTCCCAATATTGGCTGACTTTACCCAAGGGAGATGATAAGGGTCTATAAAGATATTGTCTGTTCTGCAATATGAATCGTGAGTTTTAGAGTAATAAGAATATTCCAGTTTTGTGGGGTTTAGGATTCTCCAAATGTCAACTATTTGGGGTTTTATAGAAGTTATTCTTTACATGAGAGAGACATTTACATGAAATGTAAGGTTCGTTTTTCATTTTCTAAATGGGTTCCTTTTAAGCTAGTGCATTGTTGGTTTCCTTCGATTTTCCTTCGATTTTCCTTCTAAATGTTTTTTTTCTTTGTCTGAATTTCTCACTTCCTGTTCCTCGGTAAGCTTGCCCCCATCATCTGGCTGGGGGTTAGTCAGCATGCTCGCCCCCTCCCTAAGGACTACATGCGTGCAGGGAGATGCTGTGAACGTTCCTCTTTTCACTTCCTCATTGTTCGTTTTTGCTCAGAAATTGCTCTATTTCTTCTCTGTTCTGTTCACTTCCTGCTTGTCTGATTGTTTCTCACCACTGTGAAGGGAGGCTTTACTGCGGTGGTCAGTGACGTGCTCGCCCCCTCCTGGGAACTACATCTGTGTGGCAGGACGCTCTCTACGTGTTAGAGACTTCAAGGAGGTGTGAATTACTGGGCGTGCCGCAATGCCTACTGGGAAATGTAGTTCTTACATGAACGAGCGATGCAAACCAGGAAGTGAATGAGAGAACAAAAACTAGAATGCCGGAGGTGATATAGATGAAGGAATTTAATAGGTATTTACTTGTTTTTTAACAGAATCATTACACTATTCTGTCTGTCTACCTGGCATAAATTTTTTGAGAATCGTGAGAGAATCCTGATCTTTAGGCTGCATTCACACCTAATCGCAGTGTTTTGTCCCACGAATTGCGGCGACAAATTGCGGCGTTTTGTACCTCGATTTGTGGCGACAAAACGCTGTGATTTTAACCCCCAGGTCCACATCTCCTATGCTGAACGCCGAAGTCGCCTGAAAAAAAGGGTCCGGGACTTGTTTTGAGCTTCAGGCGATCAGCGTTTCGGCGTTCGGCGTGGACATGTGAACCATTTCCATAGAGGGCAATGGTATTTCTCCCCTCCAGCGTATCGGGCGTAAATACGCCTAGGTGTGAATGGAGCCTTAGTCTAAGCAAAAGAATCGTGATTCTCATTTTGACCAGAATCGTGCAGCCCTAGCATACAGCCAAGATAGCTAAAATTGCTGATTGGAGGAAAGGCACACACCCCCTCTCATTATAGGCAGAGACTCTCAGAGTTGTTATGCAACAGGGCCAGCTCCCTGCTAATCTATTTTAGCAACCTCCTTTGACTAAAGATTCGGGCTGCTTTTATCTGATATGTCTGAAAATTAGTCACGAGTTATCTGGCTGATAACAGAGGAATGGACCATGAGAGAGCTATGGGACTTGGCTCTTTTTAAAGAGAGATAACAAAATACTGCAGATATATGTGCCCAGCTCAAATTTCATGAATTGGATTTACATCCACTTTAAGATATTTCTTTCTCCATGTTTGATAAATGAGTCCTAGTCCAGTTTTTGCAATGTAGTGCCTTATAAGTTCCCGATGTAACCTAGAATTATGTACACGTCCTCGTGTTTACAGCACAGTAGAAATGGAAGAAGTGGAGTTTTTGTCCAGGGTCTAGTCAAACCTGTCTGAAAGGGTCATCTGGTTCTAGTCTTAGGATTTCTTTCTCAGACTTTGCCTGAAGGAAAGATTCTCAGAAGTGATTTAAGAGGAAATCTGAGCTTTGACTTGCCTGAGTGTAGAAATAATGAAAACAGGGCGACCATCACATTGTCTTCTTGTGTTTTTCTGTTTGCGCCTGCTGGAAGTAATTAGGTGGACACTGATTGAGGTGTGTGTTTTTAATATCTTAATCGCTTAAAGGGTCAGTTCACTTAAAAATCTTATTGCGTTTCTGGGTAGAGGTCGTGAGTTTAATCACCCGCTGGCTTCCTACAGCTCTCATGACGAGGACAGCGCTTGCCTTCCCATGGCGGTACACCCGTCACTGCTGTTAGAGATTTTAGGTCTCCTTTTTCTTTGTGCTACTGAAAAAACTTGGCATGGGATGTAACTCTATTAGCCCCCACTCACACCTAAGCGTTTTGTCGCCTGTAGTGTGACGCCACAGCAGCCCCGAGACGCTGGAGGGATGAAAACACATTGCCCTCTATGGAGATGGTTCACATCTCCACGCCAAACGCCGTACGCCTGCCGCCTGAAAAAAAGTCCCGGACCCTTTTTTCAGGCGGCTTTCGGCGTTCGGCATAGGAGAAGTGAACCATCTCCATAGAGGGGGTGAGGCTGCATTCAAAATCGTGGCGTTTTGTCGCCGCAATTCGCGGGACTAAACACCGATTTTGTACGCCTAGGTGTGAATGCAGCCTAACTGTCGGTGGTAGAGGTGGCATCTCCAGCTGCTTGGTGATTCCAACTGACTCTTCTTAGCAATGGTAAATGCCATTTTATGTCATATCTGAATGATAACCTGAGAGAAACGTATTTCTTTCCATACAGTGTTTTTCATTATTGTATATATTGTTTTCTAATAAAAAAATTGAAACTGGGGTAAGGATGGATGTATGGGGTAAGCAGTGCAATCTCTGTATTTGCGGACGATGCCAAGCAGGGCAATAACTTCTCCACAGGATGTAGAAACCTTGTAAATAAATCTGAACAAATGAATGGGGTTGGGCAAATACATGGCAAATGAGGTTTAATGTAGAAACATGTGAAATAATGCATTTGGGTGGCAAAAATACAAATGCAATTTATACACAGGGGGAATCTAGGATGGAAAAGGACCTGGAGGTCCTAGTAGATGATGGGCTCAGCAATGGCATGCAATATCAAGCTGCTGCTAACAAAGCAAACAGAATATTGGCATGCATTAAAAGGGGGATTAAAGTGGAGGTCCACCCTAAAAACAAAAAATGCACCAAAAACTATATATATATATATATATATATATATATATATATATATATATATATATATATATATATATATATATATATATATAATTAATAATAATATTTTACTTACCAGACGTGGCAGTTGCTATGCAGATGTTCCTAATCTGCCTCTTCCCATGCCACGGCAGGTCTTCTTCCTCGTCCTCCCCATGTTGTCTGCCTAGTTCCTGGTCCTCAGTGGTTCAACTTCCTGTCCTAAGACCCCATTGCCTCCTGGAAAATGATGACACTCATTTCCCAGGAGTCTCTGGGCATTACTGTGCCTAAAAATCGTGTTAAGGCTCATTTCAGCGCCATTTTTGAAAAGGAAAGAACGCCCTGTGTTGTCATAACAACGGGCTGGGACGTTCCTCCGTCGCCGCCCGTTGTCATGACAACAAAACAAACGAACTGCGCTACGAGTGCCGTTCTACTGCTCATGCGCGAAATCGAGAGGTGCATGCTGGTTAGCCAGCATGCACCTCTCCCCGAAAACGAGGAAGAAACAGGAACTGGGCTTCAGTTGCCCACACATATGATGGAAATTACCACAACATGAGCTGGAGAATATAAGCTGGAGAATATAAGTAATTACAATGATTTCCTGATCGATTGGGGAGCTATTAATATGTTTAACGGAATGTTTAACCACTAGCCGACCGTGCACCGTCATTATACGGCGGCAGGTCGGCTCTCCTGGGCGAGAGCCCGTAGCTATACGGCGGCTCTTTGAGCCGCCACTAGGGGGCGCGTGCGCGCCGCCGCTCGCCCCCGACTCCCGTGCGTGTGCCCGGCGGGCGCGATCGCCGCCGGGCACACGCGATCGCTCGTTACAGAGCGGGGACCGGGAGCTGCGTGTGTAAACACACAGCTCCCGGTCCTGTCAGCGGGGGAAATGCTGATCTTCCGTTCATACAATGTATGAACAGATGATCAGTGTTTCCCCTAGTACGGCCACCCCCCTCCCCCACAGTAAGAACACACAGGGACATACTTACCCCTTCCCCGCCCCCTAGTGTTAACCCCTTCACTGCCAGTGGCATTTTTATAGTAATCCAATGCATTTTTATAGCACGGATCGCTATAAAAATGCCAATGGTCCCAAAAATGTGTCAAAAGTGTCCGAAGTGTCCGCCATAATGTCGCAGTACCGAAAAAAAAATCGCTGATCGCCGCCATTACTAGTAAAAAAATATATTAATAAAAATGACATAAAAATACCCCCTATTTTGTAAACGCTATAACTTTTGCGCAAACCAATCAATAAACGCTTATTGCGATTTTTTTTTTTTTTTTACGAAAAATATGTAGACGAATACGTATCGGCCTAAACTGAGGAAAAAAAAAAGGTTTTTTATATATTTTTGGGGGATATTTATTATAGCAAAAAGTAAAAAATATTCATTTTTTTTCAAAATTGTTGCTCTATTTTTGTTTATAGCGCAAAAAATAAAAACCGCAGAGGTGATCAAATACCACCAAAAGAAAGCTCTATTTGTGGGAAAAAAAGGACGCCAATTTTGTTTGGGAGCCACGTCGCACAACCGCGCAATTGTCCGTTAAAGCGGCGCAGTCCCGAATCGCAAAAAGTCTTCTGGTCTTTGGGCAGCAATATGGTCCGGGGGTTAAGTGGTTAATGTAATTAATTTTAACTTGCAAAAAAAAAAAATTATGTCCGGAACCCCGCTTTAATGGACTTTTTTTCAACCTCACCTACTATGTAACTATATGAAAAACAAAGTCTTGGTTGGCACTGGGGAAAGCTTTGCTCTTCTGCTGGGCTCTTGATGCAGCCTGTGACCTCGGTGTAGATAACACTCCACTCAGCAGTTGATATGGCAGGAACAGCTGCAGCTTGGCTGAGGACTAAACTTCTGTTAACAATTGTCCATGTTGCTCCTGTAAAAAAAATAAAAAAAAATACTGTAGAGCAAGAAACATGGACACACTGCAAATGAGGGTAATCATGTTACGGAAATATTTTTCCAAACAGTTTGAGATGTCCCCTAGTGATGGTCCTATGGCCTACCAAAACATGGTGTGCATACAATCAAAAATGCGTTGCTTTTATGGACCCCTTAAATCTGGCTACACATCTGGCAATTTGATGGAGCAATTGACCTTTCAATTTCAGTTTTATGTTGAAATTGCAAAGCAATCCAAACCCATTTTGGTTTCATTCAACCGCAAGTAGATCTAAGTTGCCAAAATTGAATGTGGCAGAATAATCTGATCGCTTTCGGCAAAACTGCTGCAGGTCCCACCTAATTTCTCGAGAAAAGAAAAAGAGGGCGCACCAACCTTGTGCATTATCTTAGGTTTATTTTTATTATTATATAAAGTGTGTATGAAACGACTCAAAAACAGATGGTAAAAACTTGCGATATAAGCAATCTCCAGATGACAGCAATAAGTCTGAAGACAACGGACTCCAGATGCTACATGAGGAAATTTCAAGGGCCGCTGACGCGTTTCGAAGGAATACCTTTTTCCTCAGAGCCTAGCAGTGTTGCCTCCTTCAGCTCCACGTGTGTGTGTGTGTGTGTATGTGTGTGTGTGTGTGTGTGTGTGTAATATATATATATATATATATATATATATATATATACCAGCATGCCTTCAAAAGACTTCTCCCAAAGGGCTGTACACGCAAAAGGGTGAGGTAGGTTATTGTGTGAAGGAAGGAAGCAACACTGCTGGGCTCTGAGAAGGAAGGTATTCCTTCAAAACACGTCAGCCGGCAGTGGCCCTTGAAATGTCCTCCTGTACCATCTGTAGTCCGTTGTCTTCAGACTTTTTGCTGTCATCTGGAGATCTAATAATAACAATAAACCTAAGATAATGCACAAGGTTGGTGCGCCCTCTTTTTTTTTTTTTCTTTTCTCGTTTGACTATAAGGCCCCTTGCACACTGGGGCGTTTTTCAGGAAGTCCCTCTCCTCCTGAAGCCCCCACTCCCCCCCAAAAAAATTACATGCCCAATGTGGCATGTAAGGGGGCGGGGAGTGGGTTAAGAGGAAGTTCCATTTTTAGGTGGAACTCCTCTTTAAGGAACCACTAGCATCCTCCTGGAAGAACCCTGGGGTTCCACAAAACACTGGTTGGAAATGGCTGGGGCAAAAGAAAGGAGAGAAGTCTGTCTAGTACACGATATCTGTGGCTTTGCTGCTCGTTGACATGTTGGGTCTTGTCTATAGAATACACTTCTCCTGTCCTCTCTTGCCTAGAACATTTTGTTTCCTAATGGTAGATAATCTTGATGTAAATACATCCCTATAGTGAAGGACGTTTTTGGCTTTTTTTTTTTTTTTTTTTTTTTTTTTTGTCGCTCACTCCAGCTGTGTGTATTCACCTTCTTCGTTCCAAGTTCAAAGACAGGAGAACAGCGGGGCCGCAAACAAACTTAGGAAATGGATTGATCTTTAACAAAACAGGAACAGATCATTCTGCTCTCTCTATAGTGTGTGTGTGTGTGTATGTGTGTGTATATGTATGTGTATATGTATGTATATATATATATATATATATATATATATAATGTGTGTGTGGCACTACCCCCGAAGGAGCTGCTGGTTTGTTTTGGGTGGCATGTTACCTCATGTTCCTCCGCCGTCTAGGGGTATTTGGTGAAAGTTGCCGTAATGGAATGTTCACGCAACGGGTGTCTTTTTTTTTTTTTGCTCTTTTATTACCCAGCCGGGTAAAAACAGTAGAACTTGGTGAAGAATAGAGATTTAGTAGAAATGGAAATAACAGATACAGGTGTAAGCAATAGGGAAACGGTCCTGCTTCCAACGACCCTTTCTTTTTCACCACTCCAGCCAGAGTGGGTATAGCGTACCTGGACAGGCTTCTCTCACCAGCCTGGAAGCCAGAATGTCACTCGAAACTTGGGGGAAAAATCTCTACCACAGACCCTCCGTATGATTGAAACAGCGGAGATAATCCACCTTAGCAGACTTGACACCTGGATCTCTTTCAGGTAGTTGTAGTTGGTAATCTAACTGATAGGCGACCGGTGTCCAACCTCTCAGCACCCGGATACCTTGATCTCCGGTGGATGGTCGAAACCCTTTTGGAACGCCAGCCTCTTTTAGCACTCCTCAGGCAGACTTTCCACCGAACAGCTTCCTCTAGCAGGATTAACGCTTGGGACCTCTTTAGATTAGGGACCAAGTCGATCACTGAGCACCAGCCGCAACTCAGATGTTCCGGACCAACATGGTCCAGGAACACCGCGTGGCACGCACACCCCGGCCCGGAAGGCCATTTTGCCAGGGTGCTGTGGTATGGCTACCCTGAAGGTGGGCGCCACACGAGAAGAAGACCCAAGCAAATGGCGTCTGCCCCATAAATACCCCCTTCCAGCATGCACAGCGATGGAAACTCCTGATAGGCTGCTGAGAAAAATACCCAAATCCTTGACTCCACTGCTGCCCTGTCGGCCTGGGATGTGATCAGCACCCCAGAAACGACAGAATGAGCCCACAGCACAGCCAAAGCTTCAAATTTGAACCAATTAACATGGTTAGAGTTACTTAAAGGATCACTAAAGGAATTTTTTTTTTTAGCCAAATAGCTTCCTTTACCTTACTGCAGTACTGGTTTCATGTCCTCATTGTTAGTTTTTGCTTTGAAGTCGCTGTAATTCTGCTGTGATCTCCACACTTCCTGCTTGTCTGGCTCCTTATGAAAAAACTCATGGGAGCTTCTCACTGTGGTCCAAGCTGTGTGTCTAAAACTCCTCAGAACCAATCGGATTCATTTTAAAAACAAAACACTGCCCTGGATTTGTTTGTTTTTGTCCTGTGGGTCTCTTTACTTCACATAAACATGAAACCAGTTTAAAACCGAAAGTGAAACTAGAGGCACATTATATGATAGAATTTAATCTATTTTTAATCATTTTTAAAAGGAATCGGTTAACTTTTATGTCTCTATACCCTGTAAACAGTAATTTCAGCAAAAAAAATGTTTTCCTTTAGTGACCCTTTAACTCTCTGACCCCCACTAAATGTTCACTATTGCCGGTTCTGGAAAGTAACCAGGACTATCTATCTATCCTATCTATCTATCTATCCTATCCTATCCATCTCTCATTGGTGTTCTATTGGGTTGAGGTCAGTACTCTGCAGGCCAGTCAAGTTCCTCCACCCCAAACTCGCTCATCCATGTCTTTTATGGACCTTGCTTTGGGCACTGGTCCAAATGATTTGGTGGAGGGGGAATTATGGCGTGGGGTTGTTTATCAGCGGTTGGGCTTGGCCCCTTAATTTTAAAGCAGAGTTCCACTTAAAAGTGGATACCTGTCTTCCTACACTTCCGGAAGTCCACATCGCGGCCCATGACGTCACCGTGAGGGTGACATCATGCGCAATTGGGTTCCCAGCGTGAAGCCGTAAGGGTAAGGCTACACTGCCGGTATCTTTTACCCACAATGGCGGACCTCTGCTTTAGGCTGCATTCACACCTGAGCGTAGGTCGTTCGGTTGTTTTTTCCGTCGTGCGTATTCATGCTTTGATTTGCCACGTTTACATACAGCGTCGTCCGATGTTTTTTATTTTATCCAATAGGAAAAATGATCATCTCTTCATCACTTGTTGCTATGTTGGTAGATTTTTTTTTTTTTATCTTCTGCCTGGGTGAAATGTTCTATTGATTAAAGCGACAAAACGCCCGTAGCAAACGCTCGTTGTCGCGCTAGTCGCTTGAATCGAGCGTTTCCATTGCTTTCTATGGGAAATAGAAACGCTCAAAAACGCCCAAACCGCCCGATTCGCACAACAAAAAAGGGTCAAAAAAGGGTCCGGAACTTGTTTGAGCTTCAGCCGTTTGGAGTGGAGATGTGAACCATCTTCATAGGGAACAGCCTTAAGGTGTCAGCATACCAAGACATTTTGGACAATTTCATGCTCCCAACTAGGGTTGTCCCGATACCAGTATCGGTATCGGGACCGATACTGAGCATTTGCGGGAGTACTTGTACTCCCGCAAATGCCCCCGATGCCAGATCCGATACTACCCCCCGCCGCCGCAATGCCGCTGCATACCGCAACGCCGCCACCTAGTTAATCAGCGTGCGGGGAACATTACAGCTTTCATTTGAATAGCTGTCTGTTCCCCGCCGTGCCGCGTATAGACACTCCCCCTTGCTCGGGATTGGACGGGTGATCTGTCTATCAAAGTGCAGATCACCTGTCCAATCCCGAGCAAGGGGGAGTTTCTATACGCGGCGCGGCGGGGAACACACAGCTATTCAAATGAAAGCTGTAATGTTCCCCGCACGCTGATTAACTAGGCGGCGGCATCTAGGTATGTGGGGGGACATGGCTGCATATGTGGGGGGGACATGGCTGCATTCGTGGGGGACGTGGCTGCATTTGGGGACACATTTAAAAAAAGTATCGTATTCGGTATCGGCGAGTACTTGAAAAAAAGTATCAGTACTTGTACTCGGTCCTAAAAAAGTGGTATCGGGACAACCCTACTCCCAACTTTGTGGGAACCGTTTGGGGACGGCCCCTTCATGTTCCAACATGACTGCGCACCAGTGCACAAAGCAAGATCCATAAAGACATGGATGAGCGAGTGTGTGGTCAGCTTTTAGTAGGGGGGCCTGGCAGGAACATCAGGGATTTCACACAAAGGAAGCAATATGAAAAGAACAGGATACTTTCTCATACAAGTACATGACACAGCAGTCATATAAGGAATATGAAATGCTGGAGTAATAAACCCTTCCCTATGCAATCAAGACCAGAAAATGTAGCTATATATATTTACCATTTTGGACCGTTTTTTTATTTGTTTTTTTAAAGCCTGTCTTTTCAAGCATTTTTATGAATAAGATGTTTTTAGCGTTGACAATCGTTAAGTGTATGTGCTAAAAATAAGTGCCGCCATGAATGGTCAGGCTCTTTAGTGTTAACAAGGCAATTCTTCTTCTAGCTAAATGTTATATAACCGGTGTTGCTCAGATGTCAAAGTGTGGAAGTAGACGATTTCAATAAAGCGGATGAGCTTATTTCGGTGTTGGAAAGGGTGTTGCCGAAGTCTCATCTTATTAGCAATGTGTTGTGGGCAATTATGCGTGTAACCTAGTGGGTGGGGGAGGGGCCTAGTAATGCGTATTGCATTGTATACTGTCTGAGAGAGACTGGATGAAAGGATTAATCGGCAAAGGAATACAGAGGCATTGTTTAAGAAATGATGCAGACTTTGTGCCGGAAACTCAACTTATGACTTATGTGCCCTTTGGTAGACATTTATCTGGAGTCTGCAGACCACTGTCGGTAACTGCAAAGCGTCACCGCTGTCCCCCCAAAAAAATACCAAAGTCAAATAAAAAAATCTGTATTTTTGCAATACATGCACATTTTACCCCCTTTCTGACCAGAGCACTTTTTACAATTTGGCACTGCGTCGCTTTAACTGACGATTTTGCGGTCGTGCAACGCTGTACCCAAACAAAATTTGCGTCATTTTTCTCTCACAAGTAGAGCTTTCTTTTGGTGGTATTTGATCACCTCTGCAGTTTTTTTATTTTTTGCGCTATAAACAAAATAACAGCGACAATTTTGAAAAAAATACTTTTTTTATTTTTTTTTACTTTTTGCTACAATATTCCAATTTTTTTTTTTTTTTTCCCCTCATGTTAAAGGGGTTGTAAAGACAAAAATATTTTCCTCTTAAATTAAAGTCTGACAGTAGCTGAAAAAGTAATGTTTTGCATTATAACTAGTGTGATACCTGTTGAAATCAAGCTGTTTTATTCACCTCCGTCACTCCTGAATCCTTATTCTCACTGACTTCCTGGTTTGCGGTGCGCATTCATTCTTGCTACATCACGGCCTAATAGGAACTACAGTTCCCATTAGGCTTAGCCTCCATGCCTGTGAGGGATAAGAGAGCATCTTCACGCAGGGCTGTAGTCATAGGGAGGGGGTGAGCACATTCTGCTTTCCACCATGCAAAACGGCTCAGATGCTGGTGGAAAGCAAGAAGAGGAGAAACAGGAAATGGCATTTTCAAACCTGGATTACTATATTTTGGAGGTCAAAAGGAAAAACGAGGTAAGTGATATTTAAATGCTCTAGCTTAAAGCAATCAATTGATCTAATAAAAATATTTATTATTATTATTATTAATATTATTAAAATATATATATATTTTCTCAAAAAATGTGGAATCGACCTTGCGCTATATACAAAAAACAAACAAAAAAAAAACTCTGTATGTGTGTGTGTGTGTGTATATATATATATATATATATATATATATATATATATATATATATATATATATATATATATAATGTGTGTGTGTGTGTATTTATTGGCGTATAACACTCACCTTTTTACCCTGAAAATAGAAGGTAAACTGTGCCTGCATGTTATACGCAGGGGACTGTGGAATTTTTTTTCAAGGCAACTTCCCTCTTAAGGTTAGGGTGCGTGTTATACACCGATAAATACGGTAATATATTTTTTTTTGTACGTAGCGCAAAAAATAAAAACCGCAGAGGTGATCAAATACCACCAAAAGAAAGCTCTATTTGTGGGAAAAGACATCAATTTTTATTTTGGGTACAGTGTCACATGACCACAAAATGGTCAGTTAAATTAACGCAGTCCCGTATCGCAAAAAATGGCCTGGTTATCATGAAGGGGGGTAAACCTTTTTGGAGGTGAAGTGGTTAAATAGCTCGAGCAGTCACTTTATCCCTGAGACGCTCTTGCCTATTTAAAAAAAAAAAAATTGGAATCCCTTTTCTAAACACGTAAAGTAGGAGAGAGAGAGAGAGAGGGAGACGCTGTCCGTTGAGATGTTTGTAAAATGCGCGTTCCTGGCACAGGATACGACCTTCGAATGTGTTGGAGCCGTTCCCAGGGTCTCTCTCTGATTTGTCTTCTGGCTGGAGAGAAGCCTGAAGTTTGGACTAAAAGAAAGGAAATTGGGCTATTTGTGGCTTTTTAATTTATTTATTTTTAATCCCAGCTTGACGTTTGGTAATAGGGAGCATTAGGTACAATCATGTACAGATGGGCTACGCGTTACGGCGAAGGAAAATGTCCCAGCTCGTTTCTTTTCCTATATTGGTTGATCCTATTTTTATACCTTTATAATGCGACGGATCAGTGTTGTGCCACTGGCAGCGTTTTTAATATTTTGTGAGGTTTCTGTAGGTCTTCCAGGGTGACAGACGTGCCGAACAAGGGACGCCTATGGAGACACAAATCTGGGAGCTGCTATTGCTGATTTATTTGTCAAGGTGCAGGTTCCAGAGCTAGCCTATGAAAAACAAAGTCTACAAGGATCTTCTTTTTTATTTTTTATTTTTTTATTATTTTTATTTATGACAGAGAACAGAGCCTGACTTTTAGGCAGTTTTCACACAGGCGACTCCGTGAAGCATAATCCACTTGATCAACGGGGGATCGCTACGCTGATCCCCCAATGAGCAGCCGGGTGACATGTCCATGTCTGCTATGCAGAGCAGACATTGACAGTCTCCTCCTATGGGGCAATCCCATGGACCGCCTGTTCGTTTTTTTCCGTCTGATTTGCCAGACGGATGGTAAATAAAACCACCATCTTTGGGCCAGATCCACGTAGAACGGCGTAATTTTAAGCAGGCGTAGCGTATCGTAGTTGCGCTACGCCGCCGCTACTTTGACAGGCAAGTGCAGTATTCTCAAAGCAAAGTTGCGGCGGCGTATCGTAAATAGGCTGGCGTAAGCCCGCCTAATTCAAATATGGAACATGTGGGCGTGTTTAATGCTAATGTATTGTGACCCCACGTAAATGACGCTTTTTACGAACGGCGCATGCGCCGTCCATGAAAGTATCCCAATGTGCATGTTCTAAATTAACCCGCAAAAAGCCAATGCCGACGTAATCGACGGAAAATTAGACGCTGGCCTGACGTCCAAACTTAACATTGGCTGCGCCTCATATAGCAGGGGTAACTTTACGCCGGAAAAAGCCTAACGTAAACGGCGTACCTGTACTGCGACGGCCAGGCGTACGTTTGTGAATTGGCGTATCTAGCTGATTTACATATCCTAGGCGTAAATCAGCGTACACGCCCCTAGCGGCCAGCGTAAATATTCAGTTAAGATACAACAGCGTAGGCGACTTACGCTGGTCGTATCTTGGCAAAATTCTGGTGTATCTTGTTTTCTGAATACAGAAAAAAGATACGCCGGAGCATCCTAGAAGTTACGCGGCGTATCAATAGATACGCCAGCGTAACTTCTTTGTGGATCTTGCCCTTTATGTTTTTGGCGGACAGGATGGGATGGCGACAGGTGTCTGTGGAAATGTGTTCGCTGCCACCCGCCGCTCCATAGAAGAGACTGGAGATTCCAATCGGGTCCGCCTGAAAAACTGTAGGGCGAACCTAATCAGAGCGCACATGTAAAAGGGGTCATAGACTGCATTCACACCTGAGCGTAGCGATTAACTGACGTTTTTTTATTTGAGGGGTGTGTGTGTGTGTGTGTGTGTGTGTGTGTGTGTGTGTGTGTGTGTGTGTGTGTGTGTGTGTGTGTGTGTGTTTTTTTTTTTTGCAATTTAATACAATTGTTTTGGAAGCGTATTACAAGCGTTTTACAGCTTTAATCGCTTTTGTGTAACCTATTAAAAGCACTGAGGAGAGGGAGAAAAAGATTGGGGGGGTGGGGGTTTAGAGCTGCTGTTTGAGCAGAAAACGCACTTGTAAAACGCTCAAGTTAGGCATTTCTATTGAAGTCTATGGGGCCAAAAACGCTTGTAATCTGCCAAAAAAAAAAGCTCATGTACTTTTTTGAGCGGCAGCTGGTTTGCTTCAGGTGACAGAACACTCTGATGTAAACAGAGCCCATTCAAATTGATGGAATTTGGCTTGTTGAGCGTTTTAGAGCTTCAAGCAGAAAAAAGCTCAGATGTGAAGAGGCCCTTTTTTATAAATCCTGCTGTATTGTTTATGGGCGGTTTTACTTTTTAAAAATGTTTCTTTAGCAGCCCCGTTAGGGAGCTTTGGATAAATATCAGGGGTGTAAACCGAGGGAATTTGCGCCACACAGAGTGATTAGGGTGTGCCCAGGCACATCTGGCACGCACTGTGCTCACGACTATGGTCTGTTTTACACTTCTCTCGATAACAGGTAACCTGTGTGTTGACGTTGGGTTGACTTTCTTGTTGTTGAGGGACTCCTATGAAAAATTTGGTCTAAAAAAATGCTTGAATCGCAACACAATCTTATTTCTGTGACCCACAGACTACATTGTTTTGGGAAGGGGTGAGCGGTTGGACAGGTTAGGAAACCTAAACCCAGCTTCTCCCAATAACTGTGTATTGACTTTTGGTTGGCAATGCAAGTGAAGTCAAGAAATTGGCCTGCAAATGACTAAATTGGACCACAAACTAATTTTGGTAGCCCATAGATGACATTGTTAAGGGGGGGGGGGTGAGTAATTGGTAACGGGTTAGGAAAACTAAAACTCAACACCCCACTACCGCCCCACCCCCACACCACAACTGAGTAAGTGAGTGAGTAACTTGTATAGCGCAACAAATGCGAACTTAATCGCCTGAAGGCGCTTGGCATCCAGTGTCGTCCAGGTCCTTCAGAAGAGGTGGGTCTTTAGTTTTTTTCCTAAAGGCCCGATGGTTTTCCTCCAAGCGCATGGTAGTGGGTAGAGCATTCCAGAGCCGTGGTCCTTGGACTGAAAATCTACGTTCTCCCTTCGATTTGTAGCGGGATTTAGGAATTCGGAGAAGGTGTTGGTTGGTTGACCGGAGCACGCGCTTGGTGACGTAGGGTTTTATTTTCTTGCTTAAGTTTTGGGGCGCGTTCCCCTGTATACATTTGTGGGTGAGGCAGAGTGTCTTGAATGTCACCTGGTCCTGTACGGGACCTCAAGACCGGGGAGACTGATTCCCACGGCTTTTTACTGTTACCAGTCTGGCTGCCGTGTTCTGGACGACTTGTAGACGTGAAATCTGGTATTTCGGTAGTCCTAAGTAAAAGGAGTTTGCATAGTCGAGTCGTGAGTTGATGATGGTTCCAACCACTACTGCTGTGTCCTCTTCCGGGATGAAGGGGTTGAGTCTACGTATCATGCGGAGCAGATGATGAGAACCGCTGACGACTGATCCTGTTTGTGCATCCATCGTCATGTCTGAGTCAAAGATGACTCCGAGACTTTTGACTTTATTGCTTGGCGCGATGGTTTGTCCGAGGATGGTGGGTGGTGTCCATGTGGTCCTAGAAATGGATTTCCTATTTGCGTGAAGGGTGAGTAGTTCTGTTGTGGATCCGTTGAGTTTGAGGGAGCTTTCAGTCATCCAATTGTCGATGAGTGTAGGGCACTTTTCAAGTTCATGAAATTGGTCTCTGTTGGTGATTCGAAGGTAAAGCTGCATGTCGTCCGCATAGGAGTGGTAGCATGGGTCCTCTTTGCTGATGATTTTGAGGAGCGGGCGAATGTTGAAGAGTACAGGTGAGAGGGCTGATCCTTGCGGGACTACGCATGTGATGGTCCGTGATTCTGATGTAAAACCTCCCAAGTTTCACGGTCCGAGTGCGATTTTCTAGGAAAGATGCGAACCACGGTAGGGCCGCGTCAGAGACTCCTGCTACTTCTTTGAGTCGCGTGAGCAATATGTTGTGGTCTACCGTGTCGAAGGCTGCACTAAGGTCCAGCAGCACTAGGAGACAGGATTCTCCGTCATCTGCTGCTTCGAGGGCGTCATCCCATATCTTGAGAAGAGCCGTTTCTCACCTGATTGTAGAGGATCTAGGAGTTTGATGTTGAGTACTCTTGCAAATGTTTAGTATTGGCACCAACACCAGTATCGTACCCTAAAATAAAACCTAGAGAGATGGATGGGGAGTTGGCTTTGAATATAAAAAATTGGTGGTTTTGGTTTGTGGTGCTCCAGGTGCCGTGAAGAAGTGTTGTACATTTACCTGTGCAATTGTCATCTTGGGAGGTTTTTTCTTTTTTCTGTACCGACAAATGTTAAAGAGTTAAACAAATATTACACAATTTGACGAGAAGATGGTTTCTCTAAACCTGTCAAACTTCTTTTTTTTTTCTTTCTTTTTTTTTTTTTTTTTTAAGAACCCTTGGCCCTGGAATCACTTTTGTGATCTTGGCCGTATAGAGTTACTATGGCTCATAATTTATAATCTTTGACGTCTTTTTTCTGATCTCTAAGCTGATGCACAGAAGCAGTTTGGCACAGATGACGAGCTGATGCTTCCTGATCAGTTGATGAGGCCATAAATTAATGTGCTGGTGACCAGGAAGTGGTTAAAAATGAGCGAAAACAGGAAAATGCTCACAATGTGCAGACGGACGTAGGGAAATTCTGCAGTTGCTGCTGATGGCGAGCCTTTGGAAGCGGTAGTTTTCCGTCCAGACACATGGGGCTGAACCTTTAACCTACTGAATACATCCCATTACGAGAGGGACTTGGTCCTGCCAGTTGATCTGGTTTTTGCTGGGCTTATGATGGAAAAACTGTGTTTTTTGGCACCTGGTCTTTCTTAGACAGCGGCTGGCCCTTGAATGCTAGAATTCCAGCCGAGTTCTTGTTTCTAGACAGATTTTTGGCTGGGTTGTCCAAAGTCTTGGAGTAATTTGCTGCACGGTGACCGGTCTGCCAGGACAGGAATACATCGCCGCTACATTCAAGAGCAGCAAGTCCCCAAGCTATGTCCACTCATAAAATGTTTTCAAAAGTAAGTGGGAAGCCACCAAACTAAAAAAAAATTCCCTAAATCTTTGTTTAAAACTAGTAATAAGCCCTATTTAGTAACTTTTTTAATTTGGATTAAAGTGGTACTAAACCCAGAACCCGGCATTCACTAAATCTGGTCTCCCACAGTACACCGAAAATGGAAATGCAATAGTTTTAGTAGATCTAAACTGCTAAATACCTTTTTCTCCAGCAGTATATAGCAGTCTTGTGACTTCTATCCGTGTCTTGTTAAAGGGGTTGTAAACACTTGAGGTTTTTCACCTTAAAGCGAAATTCCACCCTAAAGTGGAGCTTCCGCTTATTTGATTCCAACCCCCCTCCGGTGCCACAATTGGCACCTTTTCGGGGGGAGGGGGCACAGGATACCTGTCTTTCACAGGTATGCTTTGCCACTTACTGGAGTCCAGGCTGCTGCTCGTGACGTCACCACGGGGCTCCCTCCTCCAATAGGAGAGAGGAGCGGGGCCTCGCACATGTGCAACAGGGTTCCCCGCATGAAGCCGAAAGGTTACACTGCCGGGTTCTTTTACCCTCAATGGCAGCGGCAACACCTGACAGCTGATGGCAGCTTTTCTGTATCCTTGTATGGAAAATTCTTTAATAAAAACTATTGAAACATAAAAGCCAGCAGCTGCAGTATGTGTAGCTGCTGGCTTTTAATTTAATAAAAATGTTTTGGCCGAAACACCGCTTTAATGCATTCTATGCATTAATGTGAAAAACCTACTGTGATGCAGCAGCCCCCCTTTTACTTGCCTGAACCCGGTCTTTCCAGCGACAGGAATGAGCACACCAGCTCCACCCGGTGGCTCGGATCCTGATAGATTGATAGCGCAATCATTGGCTTCCGCTGCTGTCAATCAAATCCAATGATGTGGGGGGTCCTGCTGTCTGTGTCGGTAGGCGCAGCAGCAGGACACGGGAGCGCGCCTGTACGAGTGCCCTAAGGGGGAGTGGCTCTCAAACGGTGCGCTCAAGAAGAGGAGGAGCCAGGTGTACCGCTTAGGGACCCCAGAAGAAAAGAATCAGGGCCACTCTGTGCAAAACTAACTGCACAGAGGAGGCAAGTATGATATGTTTAAAAAAAAAAAAAAAGGAACCTTTTACATATCTTTTTAAATGCTTATAGGAAGAGTTTCTATTCTCTGACTAGCCTATGAGCCTGCACGACCCCGACCTTCTATCTGGAGATTGCTGATTGGCCCTGTGCTGATTGCTGATTGCCCCCCCCCAAAAGACAATGCACACCAAACTTAGCATGTGCAGAGTGCCCCCAAGGCTCTGTACTATCAGGAGATGCATTGAGGACTGTGGAAGAAGGGGAGTGTCAGAGAAGACAGGATCAAGCAGCCTTTTTACACAATGCAGAAGATTAATAGGTTCCACGGTGAGTATAACCAGCATTCTTTACTGCATATAAAGACTGATTAGTGGGATTAGTAACACTTTATGTACATACTAGTATTATTCAATAAAGAATGTTTGAGGGCTATACAGGGGCGGACTGACAACTCATGGGGCCCCTGGGCGATAGAAGATTATGGGGCCCCCGGGCTTACAGATGGCCACCACGCCAGGAGGCATTGCATAGGCAGGGCAGCTAAAATCTCAGGATTTTCACATCAAAAGCATGTCGGTTTTGGACATATCAGGGACAGATGTAAAAAAAACACAGATTTTTACATACTGTCCCTGGTTTTATTGAGCCTGGCAACCCTGATGGGGGCCCCCTAGTGGCATGGGGCCCTCGGGCAGTGCCCGAGAGTGCCAATGGTCAGTCCGCCCCTGGGGCTATATTAGGCTAACTATAACTGAACTTCAGCCAAATCAAATTTTGGGCATTTGCACTATAAAAATAAATTAATGTTAATGGAGCGTAATGTCTGGCCACTGCTGTGTTATGTAATACTCCTACTTTTATTCCCCTCGTACAGTAAGCAACAAATATCCAGAAAATAAACGTACAATTCTGGCCGGAGTCCACCGATCACAGCGGGTCATTCATTCTGCAGCGCGTCCATTTAAGAAAACTTCCTGCGTTCTTTTCAGTGAAAGCAAGGCACTCTGTGATTGGAGAAGATGCAGATGAATGGCGCAATCTCCCCTCCAATTACAGAACTCCTTGCATTCATTAAAAAGAAAGCCAGGCATTTTTCTGAATAGAGAAGCTGCAGGGCGAATGACCTGCTGTGATCTGCGTACTCCAGCTGGAATTGTTTATTTCAGCACTGGATTCGGACTATACTGTTTGGGGGAAATGAAAGTAAAAATATTGCATAACGCAGTAGCCGCGCATTGCATGCGCTTCATTTATATTGGTTATTTATTTTTACAGTTCAAATAGCCATAACATTAGTTTTTGGCCAGAGTTCAGCTTTTAATATTTTCTAATATGATTCCCTGGTGCTTACTTAACCACTTAAGCCCCGGACCTTTAGGCAGCTAAATGCCCAGGCCAAGTTTTGCAATTGGGCACTGTGTTGCTTTAACAGACAATTGCGCGGTCGTGCGACGTGGCTCCCAAACAAAATTGACGTCCTTTTTTTCCCCACAAATAGAGCTTTCTTTTGGTGGTATTTGATCACCTCTGCGGTTTTTATTTTTTGCGCTATAAACAAAAATAGAATGACAATTTTGAAAAAAAATGCAATATTTTTTACTTTTTGCTATAATAAATATCCCCCAAAAACATATATAAAAAAAAATTTTCCTCAGTTTAGGCCGATACGTATTCTTCTACCTATTTTTGGTAAAAAAAATCACAATAAGCATTTATCGATTGGTTTGCGCAAAATTTATAGCGTTTACCAAATAGGGGATAGTTTTTTTTTTTTTTTTTTTTTTTTTTTCGTGACTGCGACATTATGGCGGACACTTCGGACAATTTTGACACATTTTTGGGACCATTTTCATTTTCACAGCAACAAAAACATTTAAATTGCATTGTTTATTGTGAAAATGACAGTTGCAGTTTGGGAGTTACCCACAGGGGGCGCTGAAGGAGTTGGGGTTCACCTAGTGTGTGTTTACAACTGTAGGGGGGTGTGGCTGTAGGTCTGACGTCATCGATCGAGTCTCCCTATAAAAGGGATGACACGATCGATGCAGCCTCCATAGTGAAGCACGGGGAAGCCATGTTTACATACGGCTCTCCCCGTTCTTCAGCTCCGGGGAGCGATCGCGATGGAGCGGCTATAAACGAATTGCCGCGCCGTCGCCCCGGATCGCTCCCCGCGGGTATCCGACTGCTGCATGTAGCGGGGGGGGGGGGGGGTCCCGATCGGACCCGCGGAAAGGCAGGGACGTACATGTACGCCCATATGCCTGTACGTGCCATTCTGTGGACGTACATATACATGCGGCGGTCGGCAAGTGGTTAAAGTTCATCTGCGTGTTAAAGGCAGGTGTCCCAATACTTTTGACAATATATACCTCTATGGAGATGAAGAAAGGAATTGGGAGAGTGCTTCCAGGAGGGTAGGATGGTGGCAGAATTGATCTTTAACCCCTTCCTGCCCAGTGCCAGTGTCCCTTTCCCCTGGTCTTTTGTGCCTAATAGCCGGAAAGGGCTGTCTGATCATGTGACCATTGTGATTGGCTGTCAGTATTCACATCCTGCTCCCGATCAATTAGGTAAGTTAAAGTTCTGGACAGCCGCACTCCAAAAATGTGCCTTTTTTTGTAAAAAGATATCAAGAATGCATGCCACAGCAAAATGTAGGACAGAAAAGCTGACACGTTTTACACTTTCAACAGTGCTTAATCATAGCTATGATTAAGCACTGTTGCAAGTGTGAAACACGGCAGATTTTCTGTTCTGTATTTTGCTGTGGCGTGCATTTTTTTATATCTTTTTACAAATAAAGGCACATTTTTGGAGTGCGGCTGTCCAGAACTTTCCCTTACCTAATTGCTATATGCATAGCCTGCACCTGCTGCTTCAACCCTGAGGAGAGGTTTATTTCCATTGATCCACCTGGAGCGGTAATCTCCTTTTCCGTTCTGCTCCCGATCAATACTGGAGGCCTTGAAGCGATTTAAGACAGCGCTGTCACTGTACTGTCGGCACAGAAACCTTGGGCACATATATACAGTGTGTGGCCGTTTTAAATCCCGCCTTCTTTGCCATCACACATGCATTGTGGGCAGCAAGAGGTTAAATTTCCACTTCTATAGAAACCATGTAATTTATGATTTAAGCTTCACGGAAGTGAAGATAAAGCGCAGCCTGCTTTTTTAATGGTCGGGGGTGTGGCTTGGCATTAAAGCGTTACTAAACCCACAACAGTAAAATCAATCTGTATATGCAGTAAAGCATGCTTGCTGTACTCACGGTGGAACTTAAGAGGTTAATCCTCTGCTTTGTATTAAAAAAAAAAAAAAAAAAAAGGTTTTTGATCCTGTCTTCCCTGATCTTCCCCTTTTTCCACTGTCCCCAATCCATCTCCTGATAGAACAGAGCCTTGCAGGCACTCTGCACATGCTCAATTTGCTGTGCATTGCTAGAGGTGTTTTTTTATTTATTTTTTTCCTTTTTTTGCATGTGATCAGCACAGCGCTAATCGGCACTGTTCAGACAGAGGGTCAGGGGTCCTGCAGCCTCATAGACAGTCAGAGGAGAATGAAAATTCCTCCATGTTTTAACCAGTGCTTTGCTGGACACTGATAGAAGTCACAAGACTGCTATATACAGCTGATAAGAAAAGGTATTTACTGTATTTATCGGCGTATACCGCGCACTTTTTTCCCCCTTAAAATCAGGGGTGCGCGATATACACTGATCCCCGCTGTCTCCGAGCCAAGTGTACTGCGCACTCGGCCCGCAGCCACGCGAGAGGAGCCGAGTGCGCAGAAAATCCGGCTCTGCACAGCGCGCCAAATTCAAACACAACACAACACAACGCAACCCCGGGCAAGGTGCGGATGGACACCTCCAAAGCCGCAGACGGACACCCACAAGGCTCGACGGACCCCGCGCAACGCCGCAGACAGACGCCGTACAAGGCCGCCGATGGACGCCGGGCAAGACAGCAGACGGACACTGATAAGGCTGGACGGACCCCGCGCAAGGCTGCTGATGGACGCCGGACAAGGCCGCCGATGGACGCCGTGCAAGACAGCAGACGGACACGGACAAGGCTGCCGACGGACGCCGGGAAAGGCATCCAAAATGTACGTTTTTTGTTTTTTTTTCCCCCTAAACTTCCCTTCTCAGCTTGGGGTGCGCGCTATACGCCGACGCGCGGTATATGCCGATAAATACGGTATCTGTTTTTTTTTTTTTTTTTTTTTTTTTACTAAAACTATTGCATTTCCATTTTCTGTGTACTGTGGGAGACCAGATATAGTCAGTGCCGATCCTGGGTTAAGTAACACTTTAAGTCACACAAAGAGCTTCTGGCATTTGACTGATTGACAGGGTCCTGCATGTTTTTTTTATATGCCAGGTCACGTTCACTTTAAAACCTAACTTCCGAACATAAGCCTAACCGTAATTTAACCCAAACTCCATAACCTGAACTGTCAGCTTGTTTCAGCCCTGAATTCATATTGCTCATAACTCCTTGCAGCTTTACTGTAATACATTCCTTCAGAGCTGCATTCTGATCCAGGCTGACGTTCCAAAACCTCTCCACACCCCTCTATCTATCTATAGGCAGACATGCAGTCTCTTATCCTGTAGCTATTAGTTCGGGTTTTTCGCATACTTATGATCTCCAAATCAAATTACCGCTTCAGGGGCCTGTCATAGCCTTTGCTATAGGGAGCTTGAAATGCCTGTGCTTAGACTGGTGGACAACTGCAATCTGACTCCATCCATTTGCTTTACAAATGTAGCACGCCATTTGCCTATGGTGCAAAGTTACTTGGCGTTCAAGGTCTGCTTTTTGTAAAGCGAATGGAGCATTTAAAGGGAAAGCGTGGTACTTTTTTTAGTGTGTGTGTGTGTGTGTGTGTGTGTGTTTTTATTTTTTTGGAAGCTATAACTGCTTAAAGCGGGGGTTCACCCAAAAAATTTTTTTTAATATTACATTCAGCCGAGTTGTCAGAATAACAATCGCCTGTCTTTATTTTATTTTATCCCCGTACATACCGTATTTTCACCGCCGCTTCCGGGTATGTCTTCTGCGGGACTGGGCGTTCCTAAATGATTGACAGGCTTCCGACCGGCGCATACAGCGCGTCAATTTTCCTGGCATCATTGTTAGTAAACAGCTGGTATTAGGGGGAGGAATAGTGCCCCATTGCTGGTATCATAGGGAGGAGTAGTGCCCCATTGCTGGTATCATAGGGAGGAGTAGTGCCCCATTGCTGGTATCATAGGGCGGAATAGTGCTCGATTAGTTGTGTTCGTGGGAGAAATGGTGCTCCATTGTCGGTGTCAGATGGCAGAATAGTGTCTCGTATCAGTGGGAGGGATAGTGCCCCAAGGGCCGGATAAAGGCAAGCAAAGGGCTGCATCCGGCCCTCGGGCCGCAGTTTGGAGACCACTGCTATAGAGTATATACAGGTATGTTAATCCCTTCTAAACCTGAATTCTACCTATACACGGCTCTAACCAGCCTATATATGGACAGTTTTCCACAAACCTCTAACATTTTGCCTTGTAGCATATTAGGTTTATTGCCGACAGATGTCAAAGCCTCATTATTATTAAACAATGCAGAACTGTGTAAATTTAGCACGATCATGTAACGAAAAGTTAAAGACCTCCCTACAGAAATAGACTACAAAAAAAAAAAGTTATAAATCCTTTGAACAACCGTGCCAGATGGTTTTAGCGTTAAATACTTTGCAATGCTAAATGAACATCTAATCCCACATCTAAAACCGTCGTATCATAATATTTTTACATATGGCTGTTCTCCCAAAGATTTTAATAAAACCAGAATTTTACATCCCGGTATTTTTTTTCTATTTTTTATTATTCACTGAGGCGAGATCCAGATGATGGCGTTGTATATTGCATATAATTTCTACGTTTTCTTTGGCGTTCTTTGCAAATCTTGACCAGGAACTAACCACACAAAATATTTCTTGAAATAATAGACCGCAGAGCTGTCTAATTTGACGTTGACATGAGGTTAGCACACATAATTGTAAAATGATGTTTGTAGATATTTAAATCTTTAAAAACTATTCTTAAAACAGCATGGAGTAATGGTGTTTTGGCGGCCGCTGCCTCTCCTTTTAAGAAATGCGTTTTTTTTGTTTTTATTTTTACTATTTTAAGAACTAGAGACCCATTCATAGCTATGTTTGCATTAAAGTGGAGTTCCACCCAAAAGTGGAACTTCCGCTTTAAGCACTCCTCGCCCCCTGACATGTAACTTTTTTTTGGTGGGGGGGGGCGGAGGAGTGTACCCTCTTTTTAGTGGGACTTCCTGTCCCACTTCATACTTCGGCCACCTAGGTGACTCCTCCTCTCACCCTATACTTCGGCCACCTAGGTGACTCCTCCCCTTCATGCCAGCGATCTTCTCGGATACAACTCGGGTCCCAGAAGATTGACTGGCCAATAGGAGAGCGCATGCGCAGTGAGCGCCCAGTCATGAAGCCCCAAGTTGTCGCGGCCGGGTGCCCACAGTTATAATGACGGCGCCGAGGAGAGGAGCGAGCCTCAGGGCGGCCGCATCGTTGGACCTTGGCAGGTAAGTGTCGGTTTATTAAAAGTCAGCAGCTAAACTTTTTGTAGCTGCTGACTGTTATTAAACTAAAAATAGGGTGGAACTCCACTTTAATGTTACTAAATTCAGGAGCCTGCATTCACTCTTGACTTGAATGGATGGGCAGAGAATGCATGGTGAGTGAACTTATTTAGCTTAAAGATGGCTTATTTCATTAAGACAAATTCTGTGCTTTTTAGCACAGGGCAAAATGGCGGTGTGCTCTGCATACAGCCAATTTCGCCACGACAACTTTGAATGACAATTGAACGGTCATGCAACACTGTGCCCCTACTACATTTTTATCATTTTATTCCCACAAATAGAACTTTCTTTTGGTGCTATTTGATCACTGGTGGGGTTTTTATTTTTTGCTAAACAAACTAAAAAAGACTGACATTATTGGAAAAAATAATGATGGCACTGGATAGGCAGCACTGATGAACTACTGACATGCATTACTGAGTGTCATCTGAAGGGCACTGACAGGCATTACTGATGGAGAACTGATTGGCACTTTTATGGGCACTGACAGGCGTCCTTTATAGGGCACAGGCTGGCAGTTGATGGGCAGTGATTGACAGCTGATGGGCACATCTGATGGGGCTGTGCTGATCAATGCGCTCCATATCACGATCAGAGTTGCAGTGTGTCAGACTGACATACAGCACCTCTGATCGCCCCCCAGGCTTGTTGTCCTGATCACGTCATATGATACACATATATGTGTATAATGTATGTTGGCCCACTGTGTGGAAGGATGGATTACAATTTGTGTCTGTAGGTGTAGGGTCGCGTCACACTAGCATCTCTGTAATGGAGATTTGTAACGGCTGCGAATTCCTCAGCTTGTTTCACCGGCATTTGTTGGCAGGATACACAGTTGCTGCTGTAGCTGATTACAACGCTTCCCTAGGCAGCCACAAATTGCTGGTGTGTCAAGGTCATTTGCGGCTATGTTGCAGAACGTGAGCTCAACTGATAATTCTGTAGCTTCAAAGTGTCTAAACCCTAAAAAAATAAATAAAAAAATAAATATTTCCAGTCTACATTTCCTTAGATGTGGTGGCTTCAAATAATTTTTTTTTCACCTGGTTGTTTCGCAAATGACACCTTTCCTGTCCTAGGGTGAAAACATTGATTTACTATACTGGCTCAGGACAACCTAAACAGAGCAGGACTAACCTCTCCCCTCTTCTCTAAGGCCCCGCCCACAGGGGCTGTCCGATCAGGCCCGCCTGTCAGACCTGATCAGACCATCCAGTCACCTCCTATGCGGAAGTCAGCGATTTGCATGTCCGAAGACACCCAAACCAATCCTGCCCTCCAAATCCAGATGGATCGTGGTCCTATTTTCCATCCGTCTAGCAGATCGGATGAAAATGGGCAGGCGGTTTCGTTTTCTTCCGATCTGTCGGTCCAGCTGCCATATATACCTTCTGAATTTTGCCCATCACTCGGCCCGTGTGTACAGGGCTTAAATCAGAGGTTCACACAAAAAGTGAACCTCCGCTTGTAGGCAGCTGCTAGTGATAGGGCAGCCTGGTTGGTGGCAAGCGCAAGTTGTTGAGTAATCATATGTGTTCATACTGCAGTTGAATTGTTATGTTTTTGTATGTATTTATGTTTAACACTACACCTCTAGAGTGTCTCCAACACCATTTTGGAGGAGCCCGGTGTCCTGATAAGACACGCGAGATCTGAGCGGCCATTTTGGAGGTGGTTTTCCTTATATAGGAAAGCCCTGGCACGTGGGAGGAAGTTCCCGGGTGTTAGCAGAGTGAGACAGAGACCCTGCTGTGAGTGATAGTTCAGGGGTCCTACAAAGTCCTGTAGTGTTAACCCTGTTCGCCTGAAAGATGCTCAACTACGACCGGACAATGCGGTGTCCCGTTGGGGGAATAGCGCAACAGAATCTGTACTGCATGTTTGTGTTTCCAGGCCTGAAGAGGAACCATCCACTGTACGATTGTATTGACTGTTACTACTAACGCCCACTGTAATAAACGTTGCTTTGTTCAGAGAACTTTACGTGTGTCTCCCTCTGTAAATCACCACACCCGGACACCGCTTACACGCTTTTTGGATCCCTCCCCCCCTCCGGTGTCACATTTGTCACCTTTCAGGGGGGTGCAGATACCTGTCTGAGACAGGTATTTGCTCCACTTCCGGGTTCTGACTCCTGCGGGGAGTCCAGCCTCGTGACGTCATACCCTCGCTGTCTTCTGGGAAACACTGTTCCCAGGAGAGAGCGGGGACCAGTGATGCGCTGCTTCCGCCGAGGATGGCGGCGGAAGCAGCCGAGGACCGAACGATTGCTCAGCCTCGTCTGCTGACATCGCGGGCGCGCTGGACAGGTAAGTGTCCATTTTTTAAAAAGTCAGCAGCTGCAGTATTTGTAGCTGCTAGCTTTAAAAAAAAAGGGTGGACCTCCGCTTTAACTCTTGTGCATGCGGGCTGAAGTTGTATAGCCCCGAAAGCCAGCACTGTGACTGTGCCATGGCATAAAATGGGCACAATTCTATGATTTTCTTGTTGTTTTACCCTGGCATATGACATAACTCGTGAAGAGTTTTTGTCTCTGGAAAGGCTTTTTCTGTAGACCCTGAGTGAAGGTCTAGCTAATGGTTAACTCGAGGGTAAACTCAGCCTTTGGAGCGGAATATGCGCACAGACCGAGTTTTCGGCAGGTGGGACAGACCATGCTGGGAGTTCAAGGTGCAGCGGACAAATTTTAACAGCCGCAACTGTTTACTTTTAACAAGCCCATCTAGGAAAACAATGTAAAAGGCTTGCTGTACTGACACCGCTTTGCACGCTGCAGCCGCCGCCAGCGTCCTGTTTCCAAAACAAACTATAGTGGTATGTAATGGCAAAATGGCAAATAAAATTGTCTTTGTCTTAAAATAACAAAATAACATGACCCCATTCTAATTTCAGGAAAAGTTCAGTGTGGAAAAAAAGTGCTTCTCGTTTACTGGTGACCACATATATTTAATTACCAGTGGCATAACGCATTTAACCACTTAAGACCCTGACCATTATACAGGTAAAGGACCAGGCCCCTTTTTGCGATTCGACACTGCGTCGCTTTTACTGACAATTGCGCGGTCGTGCGACGTGGCTCCCGAACAAAATTGACGTCCTTTTTTGCGACAATTTTGAAAAAAAAAATGTATCCCTTTTTGCTATAATAAATATCCCCACAAAATATATAAAAACTTTTTTTTTTCCCCCTTAGTTTAGGCTGATACGTATTCTTCTACATATTTTTGATAAAAAAATCTCTAAGCGTTTGGTTTGCGCAAAAGTTATAGCGTTTACAAAATAGGGGATAGTTTTATGACATTTTTATTATTTTTTTTACTAGTAATGGGGGCGATCAGTGATTTTCTTTTTTTTTTTTTTTTTTTTTTTTTTGTGACTACGACATTATGGCGGACACATCGGACACTTTTGGGCCATTGTCATTTTCACAGCGAAAAGTGCTATAAAAATGCACTGATAACTGTGAAAATGACACTGGCAGTGAAGGGGTTAACCACTAGGGCAGGGATCCTCAAACTACGGCCCTCCAGCTGTTGTAGAACTACACATCCCATGAGGCATTGTAACACACTGACATTCACAGTCATGACTAGGCATGATGGGAATTGTAGGGCCAGATTCACAGAAGAGATACGACGGCGTATCTCCTGATACGCCGTTGTATCTCTGTGATCCGCCCCTCCTAACTATGCGGCTGATTCATAGAATAGGTTACGCATAGATAGCCCTAAGATCCGACAGGTGTAATTGACTTACACCGTCGGATCTTAGGATGCAATTCTAGGCCGGCCACTAGGTGGCGATTCCATTGCGGTCGGCGTAGAATATGCAAATGACTAGTTACGGCGATCCACGAAGATCCGCGCGTTCGTCGCAATCTCGTACGTCGTCGCTCGTCGGTTTTTCCCGTCGCAAAGTTACACCTGCTTTAACATGGCTTATCTTTAGATCAGCCATGTTAAAGTATGGCCGTCGTTCCCGCGTCGAATTTCGAATTTTATTTTTTTTGCGTAAGACGTCCGGGAATACGAAACGCCGTAACGCACGTCGCCGTTCAAAAAAAAGCCGGGCGCCGTAATTACGCGCGAAGCACGTCGGGACATTTTAACACTGAGCATGCGCAGAACGTTCGGCGCGGGAACGCGCCTAATTTAAATGGTACCCGCCCCATTTGAATTAGGCGGGCTTGCGCCGAGCGGATTTACGTTACACCGCCGCAAGTTTACAGATAAGAGCTTTGTGAATCAGGCACTTACGCTGTAACGTAAATCAGATACGTTACGCCGCGGGGGAGCAACGTATTTGTCTGTGAATCTGGCCCGTAGTTCCTGAACAACTGGAGGGCCGTAGTTTGAAGAACCATGCACTAGGGGGTGCTAAGGGGTTAAGTGTGCCCTAAGGGAGTGATTCTTACTGTAGGGGGGCGTGGTTGGACGTTTGACGTCACTGATCGTCGTTTTAAGAAAGTGGTAGGGTTGAAGTGTATGGTTTGAGGAAAGCTAAGGGACGTTTCCTGCTCTGGTCTACAAGCTCAGATGTGACCACAATTCCTTTGTACTTTCTGACCGTGTTTTGACATGGTGAAATTGCTTAGATTTACTGTTAATCCTGTGAAGTGCTTTTATACCACCAGTTTCTTAGCCTGAACACATTTTTAGTGACCTCACCACTAGCTTATGAGCTTAGATGAAACCTATTATTTTCAGACAGGCACACATCCTCATATCCTTAACCTTGTGTTGTACTACATAAAGCAATGAATTAACCATTCAAATAGTGAAGCTTCTGATTTTGCACTGTCTACTAGCAAAACTTTAAGGACCTTAAGCCTTGGCAAAGAGGAGGGGTACCAAATGGGTCAGACTTTTAAGGCATAGTAAACAATGAAGAAGTTGAAAAAAATACATGGTATGGAAAGAGCATTAGAAAACAAGTTAAACATATTAAGATGCATGATGTATAGTGAGCCCTTGTGTGTCAACGCGTTTCACGGTTAAGCTTCATCAGGACATATTCAAGGTTCATAGGTGGCAAGGTGACCTTAAGCCTTCCATATAGAGGTTTGTAAATTAAATAGTGTAAGTCTAATATGTCGTTAATTCTGCTGCGGATTGGTGATCATCCCGTTTTGTCCAGAATTCCTCAACCTTTTTTTACTCCAGAAGAACCCTTTAAAATAGTTTTCAGGTTTAGGGGAATCATTTCTAAAACCAATTAATCAGGAATCGGTATGGAAAAATACCCCTTGTTTGGTGGTCTGTGTGAAGAATACCACCTTTAGCCCAGGTTCACACTGAGTGCGGGAATGAAATGGTGTGAGTTCAGCTGAAATCGCACGATTTCATTCCCACACGTCGGTCCCGATTTTTGGGGACGCTTTCAGAGACATCTGTGCGGGTTTCTGCACAGCTGTCAATGGAAATTGCACCCCAAAATCGCCAAAAGTAGTACAGAAACGACTTGTAAATCGGTGCGGTGCCACCGCAACTGCGGCATTGCACCAATTAGGACAGTGCCATTGCTGACAATTGCTGCCGATTTTGACATGTCAAATCGCACCAATGTTAACCATGGCTTACAGTGGTAGTGTCTTTTAAGGCCTGGTTTTAAACTTCATATTGTGAGTATAATGATTGATTTTAACATTTTATTACAATTATTTTAATCAGTATCACACTAGGTCGGTGCGCCCTCCGTTCTTCTCTCTTTTTACAGTGGTAGTCAGCCATTCTTATAGATCAGGGGTCTCCAAACTTTCTAAACAAAGGGCCAGTTTACTGTCCTGAAGACTTTAGGGGGGCCGGACTATGGCCATGGGGGGTAGAAAAGCTCACAATGTCAGTGGGGAAAAAAATAATACCCCATAGTTTGTTTCAGTGGAAGTAATTGCGCCCCGTCTTCGGTGTCAGTGGGAGGCATTGTGCCCCATCGCTGCTGTCATTGGGAGGAATTGGGACTCCTTCATTGGTGTCAGTGGGGAAATTATGCCTCTTTGTTAATTAGGGTTGTCCCGATACCACTTTTTCAAGACCGAGTACAAGTACCGATACTTTTTTTTCAAGTACTCGCCGATACCGAATACCGATACTTTTTTTTAATGTCATGTGACGCACTGATAGATGGCACTGACTGATGGGCACTTTCTTCCTCTCCTCCCAAACTGCTGAACAATGTAATGACGGGGCGGCACTAGAAGGCATCTGTCGGGCGGGGAAGAGAATATGCTGGGTGCAGGAGGAGTGCACACGCACACCGCTGCCATCCCTGTACACTACAGTGAGTGATTTCCCCTGCGCGCCCGCTGACTTCCTGTTGTTCCCGCCTCTCTCTCGCCTCTCTCTCCTATCTCTCCCATCCCAGGTATCGGATCAGGCATCGGCAGCATTTGTGCGAGTACAAGTACTCGCGCAAATGCTTGGTATCTGTCCCGATATCGATACTAGTATCGGTATCGGGACAACCCTATTGTTAATATCAGTGGTTGAAATAGTGCCCCAAGGGCCGCATCTGGCCGTCGGGCCGCAGTTTGGAGACCACTGTTTTAGATAGCTAAAAAGGTAATTGGTGTCATGCTCTGCCCTTAAAATTATACAGGCACCATTGGATGGAAGGTCAATCGACCACAGCTCAAGGATCTCCTTGACACCTGTGGAGGAATCCTAGGGTTCCGAAGAACCCTAGTTGAGAATGGCTGCTATAGACGAGCAGCTTTTTTATTTGCATTCTAGCATTGCCATTGAACAAAAGGGGAAATATGGTATCATGCTACTAGAAAGGAAAGAACCTAATGTAGGTTTCGGGTTTTATGCATTTGAAAATATTTGAAGTCTTCTCGCCATGTTAAAGCACCTCCATATGAAGTGTGGTTCTACTCTTGATTTATGAGATCCCATATATTAGGACCACACTTTACAGACGTGTCTTGAAGTGGTATTGTGGTTTCACATAAATTTTGCTACCACAAGCTGTTTTTATTCTCCTGTTTATTGCCCCAACTGCATTTTCCTTTCCTGTGTGAGACTGGGCAGCTGATTTTTTTTTTATTTTTTGCTACATTCAAATATTGCAAAATTCTGTTGGGAAAATACATTTTGCTGGTTTTCTGCAGAAAAAAATAAGACAAAATATTTTCTGTTTTTCTTAAAAATGGGATTACCACTTAAGCAGTGATCAGTTTTGAGTAAGGCAATCGATGAAGATTAAACTTTTTTCTAAACCAGTGTTTCTCAACCTTTTTTTATTCAAGGCACCCCTTGTGCAAATTCATAATCCCGAGGCACTCCATTCTAAAATGTAAAAAACAGAACTAATAGTTTTACATAATGCACCAACGATCACACACGTAGGACCCTTAACATTAGAGGTGATTTTATTCTTCCAACGCAAACGCACCTTCGCACACTGCTACTGACCTAGCATTGCAATGTTTCTCTCCCTCATTCAATGAATGACCAGTAATGATGGGCAGGGGAGGGGCCTACGAGGATGCCCGACCTCCTCCTCATCAGGTGATGACACCAGTGGTTTTTAGGACGCTGGTGGGTGGAAGGCTGTAATAGTGTTCAATGGAAACGTTGTGTAACTAAAAAGCAGGCTTGATGTACCGGATAGCTTGTATACAATTTGTGGTGTTTTTTGTTTTTTTTTTAGGCACTTTGCCAAGCCACCCCTGAAGACACCCCAGGGTTGTTCTAAGCAGCTTATGTCAACAGGGGAGTAAGCAATCATGTAGAATCTCATTGGTCAATGTATGACTTCAAAGTACAATGTACTGATAGGAATGCCAGCAGCCCAGCACTATGGTTTTAGAAAAATTACTATATCAAAAGCTGTCTAGGCAGGACTATTGTGTGTGGTTTTTTTTTATTTTTATTGAAAACATCTTTTGAGAGAATTACTTTTACGGCATGTTGCTGGCATTTTATACGTGGATGTACCAAGCGCTGTTGATTGCTTTATCTTGGACTACTGCTGGGAGTGTGTACAGAGCTTCTTCTAGGGTTGTTGGTTTCCATTACCTTTCAGCTGTTTAGGTAGGCATGTTGGGTAGGGCTTGATAAAAGGACTTTCCCCAATGATGCCACAACTGCTGGAGAATCTCTGTGCATTCCCTATTGGTAAGCGAATGAGGCTTTGGGAGAAGCAGGCTTCCCATAATTGGCAAATGGAAATTAGTTTTTAAGGAGGCCATTGCTAGTGAAATGGTTGACCAAATGGATCCGTAATTTCTGGTGGGCAAATGCTCACTAACTTTGGTTGGTTTTGAGTATTCTGCTCAACAGATATGGCGCCACACAAAGTCTCCTACGCAGCCTCCCACTAGCTTTCTCCGTAATCCAGGTGTCGGTCCCTCAAGGAACACATCCTTGTTTAGTCCATCCACAGCAATACAACGGCCTGGGCTGTACTCTGTGTATCAACCACATCTCAAAGTGAAGTCTGGGGAATGCACAGAGATCCCTACTTGTGATATCATTGGGGAAAGTCCTGAAGCTTTTACTTTTGAGACGTATCTGATTTAACACTGTTCTGAGCAGCCACAAATTCCAGTTTGGATGACTTAAAGTGTAAGTAAACCCACCTATACTTTTCAGGCAAGGAAGCTGCCATCTTGGCCTCTGTTAAATCTTCAACTGCCATGATGCTGCACATGTGATCAGTTATGACACCAGCTATTGGATGGTATGACAGTTTGGTTGAGAGCACAACCAATGTGACAGTTAGCAATCCCGGCATGCCGGAAATGTAACTGCTTTTTGAAACTGTTAAATCGATGGGTTTACTTCCACTTTAAGTTAGTTTAAAAAAAGGGAGCAGTTAATTGCGCTAATTATATTTTTTTCAAATTTTTGACCACAAATTAATTATAAGTTCCTTCCATCTTGAAGTATATTTGAAGTTCAGTAGTATAATATTAAACAAGAATGAATATCCTGCTGACTGTCTTTGATTTTTTTTCTTACAGCTCAGACTGGGTGGAGATCATCGAGCCACGCTCTCGTGAGCGTATGTATGTGAACTTGAACACTGGAGAATGTGGTTGGGAGCCTCCCCTAGATGTCCACGTCCGCCAGTGCGATAAGAACCAGTGGTGGGAGCTGTATGACCAGCAGAGCAGCCGCTTCTACTATTACAATGCCTTGAGTAACCAGACAGTTTGGCATCGCCCACCTCAGTGTGACATCGTACCCCTGGCTAAATTACAAGCCATGAAACGCACGTCCCAGCCCAGCCTTGTGTTTCGTCCCACTCAAGAGCGGATGTCTCATAGGGGCAGCACAAGTAGTGAGGGAGCCAACATTCCCGTTGAGATCCTCATGTTCCAGGACCCGGAATATGGGAAGGATGGAAGTAAGAGAAGAGGAGACAGTATGGACAGCAGAAAGGATTCTGGAAGGTGAGCCATTCCACAGTTTTAGTATGTTTGTGGTCTGCATACAATAACAGCCTGTTGGTGGTCAGTTTAAAATTCAATTCCTGCAAAATTTTTTTTTTTTTTTTGTTACGTTTTGGATAGTCTTGGGAAAGGTTAATTGTGTTTTAAAATGATCCTAAAGGATTTTTTTTTCTTCCTCTTTTTGCCATACTTGCTCTGAGCAGCACCGATCCTCCAATTCTCGGATTCCCTGCTGGCGCTCCTGGCTCCCCCCGAGTGTCCTTGCTACAGGGGCACTCATGTTGGTTTGATCCCAAGCAGCACTTTGTGTTCAATTTTCTCAATAGAGCCACAGATTGCAAAAAAAAAGAAAGTAGTTCTATCCCTTCCCACTCGGCCCGCAATTAAAAAGGAAGTTTTGCCTAAATTAGGATTAGAAGGACAGCTTTACACCACTGCTGCAACAATTGCAGAACCACATGATTGGGTCATGTTCCTTTTTTTAGCAAATTTCCAAAATGTGAAATAACCAAACAATGGGGAAGTCCCAGCCGTATAACATCTTTTTCTTATGGCCTTGTAGTGGGTTATACAAATAACAATAGGGAAAAACACTAAGCCACTTTATTACATGCACCTTGTTGGTACCGTGTTGGAGCCCCTTTTGCCTTCAGAACTGCCTCTAAAGTTTTTCTCTAAAAATAAGAAACATGTTATACTAACCTTGCAGTGGATTTGCACAACTTAGCCGAGATCCTCCTCTTCTGCGATCCCTCTTTGGCTCTCCTGGCCCCTCCCTCCTGTCGAGTGCCCCCACAGAAAGCGGTTTGCCATGGGGGCACCTGAGCCAAGTCGCAGCTCCCTGTGTCCATTCAGACACGGAAACCTGGTTCGGCCCCACCCCTTCTCTCTCCTGGTTGGCTAACTGACTTTGACAGCAGCAGGAGCTAATGGTGCCACAGCTGTATCTCAGCCAATCAGGATTGCCGAGGCACTCGTAGTTATCGCTGGATAGAGATGGGGCTGAGGTTAGCCCCATAGAATGCATTAAGATAATAAGCCTTCTGACTTTACAATCACTTTAATTCTTCATGGCATAGGTTCAACAAGGTGTTGGAAACATTCCTTCAAGTTTTCGATCCATATTGACATGAAAGTATCACGCAGTTGCTACTGATTTGTTGGCTGCACATCCATGATGCGAATTTCCAGTTCCACCTCATCCCAAAGGTGCTCTATTGGATGAGATCTGATGACTGTGGAGGCCATTGGAGTACAGTGACCTCATTGTCCAGTGGTGAGATGATTGGATCTTTGTGACATGGTGCATTATCCTGCTGGAAGGAGCCATCAGAAGATGGGGACACTGTAGTCATAAAGGGATGGAAATGGTCAGCAACAATAGTAGGAGGTAGGAGGTGGTGTTTAAATGATGCTCAATTGGTACTAAGGGGCCCAAAGTATGCCACAAAAAACATCCCCCCCACACCATTACACCACCAGCCTGAATCGCTGATACAAGACAGGATGGATCCATGCTTTCATGTTGTTTATGCCAAATTCTGACCCTACTGTCTGAATGTTGCAGCTGAAATCTAGTTTTCAGACCAGGCAACATTTTTCCAAACTTCTATTGTACAATTTTGGTGATCCTGTGCAAATTCTAGCCGCAGTTTCCTGTTCTTAGCTGACAAGAGTGGCACCTGGTGTGGTCTTCTGCTGCTGTAACCCATATGTTTCAATGTTGTGTGTTCATAGATGGTATTCTGCATACCTTGGTTGTAACTTATGGTTATTGGAGTTACTGTTGCCTTTCTATCAATTCAAACCAGTCTGCCCATTCTCCTCTGATATCAACAAGGCATTTAAAGTGGTTGTAAACCTTGTTAGACCACTTGTACCTACAGGTAAGCCTATAATAAGGCTTACTTTTAGTTTAAATATCTCTTAAGCAGGAGTGGACTGACAACTCATGGGGCCCCTGGGCGATAGAAGATTATGGGGCCCCCGGGCTTACAGATGGCCACCACACCAGGAGGCATTGCAGAGGCAGGGCAGCTAAAATCTCAGGATTTTCACATCAAAAGCATGTCGGTTTTGGACATATCAGGCACAGATGTAAAAAAACACAGATTTTTACATACTGTCCCTGGTTTTATTGAGCCTGGCAACCCTGATGGGGCCCCCTAGTGGCTTGGGGCCCTCGGGCAGTGCCCGAGAGTCCCAATGGTCAGTCCGCCCCTGCTCTTAAGCCTGCACGCTTTAGGAGATATTTATCATATACGTTTGCATCCTCCGTGCCGTTTCTTCACTAGCAAGTACCGTGATTGAAGGCTCCGGCGCACATGCGCAGGAGTTGCGTCATGTGACTTCGGCCAGTCACAGAGCCGGAGTCTGCGGCCCCGGAAAGAAGAGGGGCGAAGCTGGATGTGGCCACCATCAAGGACAACACAGGCTTCATTTCCATCTAAGTGCCACATAATGGGTTACTATGCGATGCATAGTAGCCCATTATACTTTTGCTTTGCAGGAAAAAAAAAAAAGTAAAACCCATCAGGGTTAACTTCCTCTTTAAATCCCCTTTCTTCCCCATTCTGATGCTCGGTCTGAACTCCAGCAAGTCGTTTTCACCACATCGAGATGCATAAATGCATTGATTTGCTGCCATCTGATTGGCTGATTAGCAATATGTGTTACCAAGCAATTGTACCCAATAAAATGGTCTGTGCGTATAGATCCCCCCATGTTGTAATAAGAAACTATGTTTTTGAAAAGCCTATGGCGTGCAAAACCACACAAAAAAAATGTGCACACAGAGTGACACAAAAACGTGCTACATCAAACGGTCCTCGATAAAGAAGGACCTGACCCTGTTCCCCCGGGGCGTTAGGCTCCTGACGGTGACTGAGGTGATGAAGACGGGCCCTGACTCAAATTCAGGGAACCCCTGTTGTGCCTGCTGGGCCAAATCGTGAGAGCAAGAAATGAGACACTGTTTCTTCTTGCTTGTCCCCGTGCAAAGAGGAAGGGGTGGAGCTTTTATTGGTCTTTTATAAACAGAATGACATCATACACATGAGCACACTAATAGGTCAGTTCATATAGGTCAGTCCATACATGGTTCTTCTCCTTGCAAGTCAATTTTTGGCACAAACAGCCACTTCAGTGGTTATATAAAAGAAATGGCATAACACAAAAAATATTCATTTTAGTAACTTCCATCACAGAGGTACTCAAATGGTCCAAGAAGCCGACACAGACCCTATTCTTGGGTGGTTTCTGTTTCGGCAGACCCTCCAAAGTCCTAGGTGGGGCTCCCCCAAAGGGAGACCCCATGAGAGCAGGCGAACTAAGCCAGAAGGCCATGTCCACCCACTCCCAAGACGTTCAGTGTTGGCCCAAGGACTGGCACCCTACTAAACACTTGTGTAATAAGAAACAAAGTGCTTGGTTCAAATGGAAACCCTACGAGTCAAGGGGGTTTATTTACTAAAGGCAAATCCACTGTGCAGTGGAGGGGGATGTGCAAGGAAAACAAAAAGCAGCACTTTAGCTCGCACGTGATTGGATGATAGAAATCAGCAGAGCTTCCCTTCATTTCAGATCTTGCCCCGAGAACCTATAGCGACTACACTTCCAATGCACAGTGGATTTGCCTTTAGCAAATCAACCCCAGAGTTCTGATGAACTAAAATAACATTTCCTTTTACGCCTTTGCTAAAAATAAAGATTATTAATTATAATTTAATTATGGCCTCACGAGTGTTCAACTTGTTAATTTAGATATCTAAAGTGAGGGTGGCCATTGGGTTGATTCCTAAGCAGCTGCTCTAGAACAGATTTCATTATGTAATCATGACTTCAGAAAGGAGATAAACAGCTGAATCATTGCAAGGAGCCGAGACGCATTTGTACCTTCTTTTTTTTTTTTTTTTAACCATGTTGTGACTTCATCACCCGAGTAGATTAAAGTGTTTTCCTCTGATTTCACACCGTTTTCCCTTTAATAACATGGATGAGGCATTACCTGGCTCTTCCTTTGATGTACTGGAAGGATCTCTTCTCAGCCTACCACTGTCTCTGGTGCCAGCAATCACAAGCACACGCTGGGACTCGTCCTTCAAGACTTGGCAAACAGAGCTCACAAAATAGTTTGTTCCCAGTAGATTGGCAAATGGGATGTGATAATGACACCTTTTATGGCTAGCAGATGTTTGATGCTTTCCCAGCTGCAATCCAGCCTGTCCTCTGCTGGCAGAGCGCTGCCTCTGATCCCCACTAAACTGCGCCAGGCTATTTTTATTTCTAGATCTTATTTTTTTTACTGAGACCCGAATCCTCATGTCGGCTGCGAGAATTTGCCTTCTGGGGCCTAACGTAAAAGGGAAAGTATGCTTTCAATTCGTCCAGATTTAGAAGTTTTACCATAATGTGAATTTTTAAGTGTAATTTCAGGCTTGCTGTACCATATTTCCATAGGTGTGCACAGCCTATTGCGTTAGGGTGTGCACCCCAAATGTATAAAAAAAATGGACGGTGTCAGTGGGGCAGAGGTTGGTGTCAGTGGGGCAGAGGTTGGTGTCAGTGGGGCAGAGGTTGGTGTCAGTGGGGCAGTAGATGGTGTGAATAGTTTTTTTATTTTTATTATTATTTATTTATTTTTACTATTTTTTTTTTTATAAGCCCCGTTTGGGACCTTTTTGGGAAATATCAGCAGTGGGAATCTGTGCCACACAGGGTGATTAGGCACACCCCTTGCGCACGCCTATGCATATTTCCATCACTATCTTTGTATGATCTCCTAGTACAGTAGTGGACTTTTTTTCATGTTTTTTTTCACCTATTTTATTAATAACACCAATCTAGGTACAAAGGAATACAGAGAGTGCCATGTCTATTGGTTTTCTGAATGGTAGACTTGCTCTGAGATGGAGGATAGTCTCCATCAGTGGCGGCTGGTGCTCAACATTTTTGGGGGGGCGCAAACAAACAAAAAAAACATCAAGCGCAGCCACTGTGCCCCCCATATCAAGCGCAGCCACTGTGCCCCCCATATCAAGCGCAGCCACTGTGCCCCCCATATCAATTTCCGCCAGTGTGCATCCCTCACCCGCCTGGCACTTGCCTGTCTCAAAGGGGCAGCGGGTCACGGCGGTGGCCTCCACGCTTCTCGGTGTCTTCTCCCATCCTCTGCTATGATTGGTCGCCAGATTGGCTGAAACGACAGGCGCTGTGATTGGAAGCCTATCAGGTAACAGACCTGAACACCTGATGGGCTGAGAGGAGGTTCAGTGCTAGGAAAGCGAATATTTGCTTTCCTAACACAACGCTCACATTTGGCACCTTTCAGGGTTGAGGAGGGAGCTGTCTTCTGGGTGACACACAGGTCCCAGAAGACAGCAAGGACCAGTGAGGACACGCAGCGAGACTCGTGCATGTGCAGTAGGGAACCAGGAAGTGAAGCTGCAAGGCAAGCCGAGTAACAGATCGGCTTCGGCTGCCGACATTGCGGACTCCCTGGACAGGTGAGTGTCCATATATTAAAAGTCAGCAGCTGCAGTATTTGTAGTTGCTGGCTTTTAATAAAAATATATATATATATATATATATATATATATATATATATATATATATATATATATATATATACCCTTCATATATATAATTTTTTTTTTTTTTTTTTTATTATTATTATTATGGCGGACCTCCGCTTTAAGAAAAAATCTAAATGGTTATCTAGAATGATAGAATAAGTTGGTAATTCCCAAGCCTGATGGATTGATTATCATTGAATAGACATGCAGGAAGAAGTGAAGGGTGTGAACAGTTCCCCTCTTCCTCTTCTGCAGCCTGGTATGTGGCGGCCTTCCTTTCACGCTTGTATATGCATACTGGCGGCTTCTTTCACTTGCACACCCATATATCAGGGTTGGCAGAGGCACAGAAAACTGCCTGAACAGAGCAGCTGTTGCTGGATTCCGTGCAGTCAGCAGATCAAGGCGTGTGTATGGCTCTCCCTGCGTACAATAGATTCTTTCATAAACTGACTATAAAGTCCATCCAGAGGGAGAGGACAGACATCTGCACTATTGTCTGCTCTGGAACTACTAAGGAAACCTCAAGATGTTTCTCAGATGCCATCACTGGCCATTTGCACAGTCTACAGTAGCTTTAAAGAGAACCTGTCGCCAGGCATGTTCATTTCAATGCCAATATTTCAATAAGATTATATGTGCATTTATTTTAGTTTACGCTTGTTTTATATATTTTGGAAAGGTCCCCTTGCATAGGTGTGCGCACAGGGTGTGCCTTGTATGCTGCAGATGCCCCCCTTTTTAGACCCATGATATTTCACCAAAGCCCCTTAACGGGCTCCTAATTTTTTTTGAAATAATGAATTAAGAAAAGAAAATTGTAAATAATAATAAAAAAATAAATGGTAAGAAAATAAAAATAAAAAAATACATGCCCCTCTGTTTAGACCCGTGATATTTCACCAAAGCCCCGGTGGTTCACCCTAGAATGCAAGTTTCTTCCAAGAAATACAGCATAGTAGCGTGAGCTACAGTATGCCTTTATTTTTTTTTCTTTGCACCGTACTCACTGTTTAATACCGGAGATAAGTTTTAGACTCCCCGCGGGGAATGGGCGTTCCTAGTCAGAGGGGACAATGATTGACGGCCAGCTATGGCGCGTCACACTTCCCGAGTAGGACTCGTCTCTTCACGGCGCTTTACCGCGCCTGCGCACAGACTAGGAGCTGAGCCGAGTCCTATTTCGGCTATTTCCGTGAAGCGTGACGCACCATAGCCGGCCGTCAATCATGTTCCCTCTGCATAGGAACGCCTACTAGACTGAAACTTATCTCCGGGATTAAACGGTGAGTACGGCGCCAAAAAATAAAATACAGGCATACTGTAGCTCGCGCTAGTATGCTAGATGGCATGTTAGAAGAAAAAACCCGCTTTAATAAAAATTTGAAAAAGCTTTTCTTTTTTTTTTATTATTATTATTCATTATTATAATAAAAATAATAATAAAAAATAGTAAAAAAAAAAACGAAATAGTAAAAAATAAAAAATAAAATGGTAAAAATTAAAACTACGGACACTGTCCTCTGCCCCACTGACACCAAACTCTGCCCTGCTGACATTGTCCACTGCTCTACTGACCCCGGCAGTATATACTGTATACACATGCACACGCAAATGTGTTTGAGCTTTGGGGTGCACACCCTAATCCAATAGGCTGTGCACACCTATGCCCCCTTGTGTAGACATCCAAAAGCCTCTAGACCAGGGATATGCAATTAGCGGACCTCCAGCTGTTGCAGAACTACAAGTCCCATGAGGCATAGCAAGAGTCTGACAGCCACAAGCATTATACCCAGAGGCAGAGGCATGATGGGACTTGTAGTTTTGCAACAGCTGAAGGTCCGCTTATTGCATATGCCTGCTCTAGACTGCTGCTGTGGGTCACCCTCTTGGATGCGATGTCAGTGTTTCGTCAGATTAGGCAACCTGTCAGAATTTGTAACGGAAGTGACATTCCGTCACCCCACCATCTTGCTACACCCCGCACTCGCCCACACACCTCCATCTTGTTACACCCGCCGGAGTCTTGCATTTCACACTTATTTTTAACAGTAAACTCAGCTTATATAGTGACATACAGTATTAAAAAATCTGGCTTTTTAGAGCCTGCTGATCTCGCAGGTTTACTAATCTGACAGAACACCGCTGCTTTGAAAAATCAACATCAAAACAGTCTGAGGGATTTGAAAATACTAAATTTCACTATGTAAGTTCTGTTTCCTGTTAAAAATAAGTGTGAAATGCAAAACTCCAGTGGGTGTAACAAGATGTCCGCTTGTCGCCTTCTCACTGTAGCCTTACTGTGGACGAGTGCGGGGTGTAGCAAGATGGCGGCGACGGAACGTCGCTTCCATTACAAATTCTGACGGGTCGTCTAATCTGATGAAACATTGGCAGCCATAGAGGACACTCAGGGTAAGGCTCTATAGCAGGGGTGCCCAACCCTTTGAAGAGTGAGAGCCACTTAAGCAACTTGGTAACCAGTCGTGGGCCACAATGAGCGGAGCGGGCGGATGACGGGTCACGGCTACTCTATAGGCCCTCTGATCCTCCCTGATGAAAGGGGATGAATTCCCTTTTTGTTTTTCGGATCGGAGGAAGGCGGGCGTAAACGGACACCTGACTATCTATAGAGGTGAATTGAGGGTCCCATTTGGTCGGGCTGGTTGTGTGAAAAGGGCCTAAGACTGCTTTCACACTGATGTGCTGCGGTTTACCCACACTGCGGATACAGAGTACTGCACCTGTGTCTATCCTGCGGGTTAGCTGAACTTTGCCATAGACTCCTCCTGTGGCAAAAGCCAGTGCTGTAGAGGAAACATCGGCTTATGGGGCTCTGCTCCGCAGCCACTTACTTCCTCTACCACCAACTTCATTCACAACACTGATGCTGTGGTATGACGGGTCGGCCATCTGCGATCTGGGCTTGCCAACCCGCCATTCCAGAGCAGGAGGTCGCGGGCCACATCAGAGGGCTCCGCGGGCCACATGTGGCCCCCGGGCCACTGGTTGGCCACCCCTGCTCTATAGCATTCGCTAATGCTTTGGATTACAAGCATGCTTCTGGAACGAATTATGCTCGCAATCCAAGATTTTACTGTAGTGTGAACCCAGGCTAAAGCAGGAACATCTAAATGTAGGTAAAAGTGATCTGGGAGGTGTTAACGTTGATTGTACATACCAGATAACCAGATAAATGTGTTTTAGAAAAGCTTAACTGAGGAGTAGCAGTGTGCGTGAGGCCTGCAATGTATTTGGTGCACCATGACCTTATTGGCCCATATAAGCCTGACCCGAGTACCGTGTCACCACTGTTGGTATACTCTACTCAGCGTGAAGAAAGCTTTCTTGTCTGAGGACAGAAATAGAATTGGTTGGTGTCCTAGCAGGGGCGTGCAGCAGGTGCTGTTAGTAATTCAGTACGGAGAGCGAGAGATGAATCAGAAGTGGCAGCTGTTATTTTTTTTGGTGAAGATGCCATGTTGGACTTGTCTGCAATCTGCATTATGTGCTTGTGGGATTGAAGGACCATATGTTTGTGTAGGGAATAGAAATGAAATGACCGCTCATGTGACTAATAGCATTTTCGTCACTTGAGTCGAAGTTCTGCGTTGTTTTCAGGAAGTTCTGCTTTTTTTCTTTTTGGAAGAGTCACTGGTTAGACCATGTAACATGTGACTGATCGCCTAAGGGAACTTTACCAACATTTCAAAGTCTTAGATCGTCTGGGCACAAAGTCTCCGAAAGAAGAGCCTCCTCTATGGCCTGTGGCTTCGGCCCAGTTTCTGTCATGACTTTTATTGCTCTATCACTGGGGGTAGGGTGACCAGATTTTTAAAATGAAATCCGGGGACATATTTTTTCTTTACTAGTAATAGGAACAATCAGCGACTCTCTGCCAGTCGCCGCCCGCCTCACAGCCTCTCAAGTCTTACTTTTCGGGCCCCGGCTACTACTGGATGGGGAGCGGAGGAAGATCACTCTGCCAGGGAAGGCAAGGAGATAGGCAGGTGGCTGGCCAGGATTTGAGCCAAGGCAGAAGAACATGCGAGCGAAGCTGAATGGGCATGCGCCCCAAACTGAAGAAATATTCCCTCCGCTCTGACCAGCACATGATCATCAGAAAGGGGGTACAGATGATGGGGGGAAAAATACAACCCCCCTATGCTAGTAGGCACGGCGGAGCGCGGGGGGGGGGGGGGTGTAATTCAAATTTTTTTAGTTTAATTCTGCACGGACTTTCTTTGAAATTGCCCCTGCCCCCTATTAAATCCAATCTGGGGACAAAACCAGGGACAGACTTGGTCCAGGGACATTGTCCTCAATCAGGGGACTGTCCCCTGAAACTGGGGATGTCTGGTCACTTTAAGTCCCATAGGGAAATAATTTCAATAGGGAAACGGTGGTTATGAGATGGTGCTTCCAATACTATGGATAAATCCCATGCCGGGAAGGTAGGTTTCCTAGGAGGTCTTGGCTTTAGACAGGCTGTTTAAAACAAGAGGGTCTTGGGCCCATTTTAATCCTGTCATGGACGATAGCGCCGAAACTTGTACCTTCGGGGGGGTTTAAGCCTAGGAATTTTTCCAGACCTGACTGGAGGAACTCAAGGATCTGTGAAGATATGCACCAAGATTGTTGTTGTGCGAACGAGTGGAAATTTGCATATCGGAGCTGGACAAATCCCAGGAGCCATGTAGCCAGCCACAAAGAAAAAAAAAGCTATAACTTGATCAAAAGGGGGCAAAAGGGGCGGTTGCCCTGGGCCGCCCTCTGTGAAAACTGTATATCAAACACTATTCAATAAAAAAATATATATATATTTGTGTGTGTGTGTGTATATTTATATTATACGCACACAAACATAATAAACCTACTTTGTGTATACGGGGCCTCACAAGGTCTAAATCTGGCTCTGCTGGCACCTAACTTAAGGTTTTCTCTAGTTGTTGAGAATGGAGCTGCTTCTAAATATTCCTGCTGCCTGCCTCCTGGATTGAACAGATTGACTCCTGAATTCCATAGCGTCTGTCCACCCCATATGTATAGTGTTGTAATAGGAGTTATGCCCTAGTGCCATTTCTGTTATCTGCAGCCTTGGCGCCCTATTGGTTACTATTCAGATCCGCTGCATGTCACCGCCTTTTGTCCTGCAGTTCATGATGTTCTAAGACAGGTATGTTGAATAACCCGTCATAATCAGACTTGGGCAGGAATCTGCACATTCTATCTTTAATTATAATAATTGTTCATGATTATTTATGAAGCTTTTACATTTCTTCGTTATTTTAGTTTTTACGATGTGTAAGGAATATGTGGCCAGATGCAGCGTGTTTGTCCTCCCTTCATTATAACATGCATTTTCCCGACAACAAAAAGGACCCTCTACCCAGCTCTGTACGTTTTTGTAGTTTACACATGCTCATAGCTCCCAACTGTCCCTCATTTTGGTCTGATCTATATAGTTGTATATAAAATACACTTTTGTCTCTTTCAAAAACCTGTTTCCCAGAGCCAAGTCTTTCATCCAATTTCCAAATCTCTACATTTGTAAATTTCAAAAGCCAGTATAAAGGAATAGTAGTGTTAAAAAAAAAAAAAATGTTGTTTTTTTTTTTTTTTTTTTGTGTGTGTGTGATTCTCCTTTAACCGGTTAAGGACCGGACCAATATGCTGCTAAATGACCCAAGGGGTTTTTACAATTTGGCACTGCGTCGCTTTAACAGACAATTGCGCGGTCGTGCGACGTGGCTCCCAAACAAAATTTGCGTCCTTTACTTCCCACAAATAGAGCTTTCTTTTGGTGGTATTTGATCGCCTCTGCCATTTTTTATTTTTTGCGCTATATACAAAAATAGAGCGACATTATCCCCGAGGATAGTGATTTTTTATTCTAAGCAAAAAAAATTGCCATTCTCATTTTGGTCAGAATCGCGCAGCTCTACTTCCAGGGTAAATACGCTGTGGTTTTGGGAGAGTTGTTTTTAGTGTTATGACATAGTGGCCTCTTTGATTTCAAAGCAGAACTCCAGGCAAAGATTAAAAAAACATGATTTAGTAATTTTACAATTTCAACAAAATTATTTTTGTGTTCAACACTGCTAGTATAACTGGCCAAAATCCAGCACCCGCTTTGCGCTAATGCTTCTTCTCAAGACATTTGGGATTCTCAGTTTTACTAGGATTCCATGAGAAGGCTGAGTGTTGGCACCCTTGCCCATGCAAACCGGTCCACAACTAGGGTGCAAGGTCTTTTTTTTTTTTTTTTGTCTTTTTGTTAGACCTTGCCAATACACAACTCCATTTTTAGGCGATTCCTACATGAAATGCAAGCTGGGGTGGGGGTTTACTGTCCAGCATCAGCCCTCTAGCTGTTGTGAATTTTCAAGTGCCATCGATCCTCTGCCTTTGGGAGTCATGCTTGTAACTGGCAGCCTTGCAATACCTCATGGGACTTGTAGTTCAGCAACAGCTGGAGGGCCACAGGTTGAGCACCCATGACTTACTGCCTCTAGCCTTCCTTCCTCTGACCTGGCTAATCCATATACATCCCAAATCTGTCTAATCTCTATTGTATTCATGTAATGTCATTTCATGTAAGTGGATGGACAGGAATTTCAAATTAAATGTTTTTTTTGTTTGTTTTGTTTTTTTGCTAGACTGATGTGTGTGAACCTTTTTGTTTGTTTTTGTTGTTTTCGGGGAAATGATCATGCATGGTAGTTTACAAACACAGTAAGCCACATCTTCCTGTTTACATAAATAAGACTCTCTCATAGGGAGATACCCAAAAACAATATTGCTGTAATAGACACTGTCCACATTTTTTTTGAAGCTTAACTCTAGACCAGTGGTCTCCAAACTGCGGCCCGGGGGGCCAGATGTGGCCCTTTGCTTGCTTTTATCAGGCCCTTGGGGCATTTCATCCACTAATACCAACATTAATCCCCCCCCCCCCCCACTGAGACCATTGAGGGGGCACAATTCCTCCCAATTACACCAACAATGGGGCAAAAGGACACCAATGATGGGGTACAATTCCTACCACTGACACCAAGGATGAGGCACAACTCCTCCCACTGATGTTGGTCCCTTTTCTACTCCCAATGGCCACAGTCCGGCCCCCCTAATGTCTTAGAGACAGTGAACTGGCCCCCTGTTTGGAAAGTTTGGAGACCCCTGCTCTAGACCATTATTTTAGGTTTGGGATAGAGTCAGACGGCACAAAAAAAAAAAAAACAAGAACAGAAATTGTAACCCTTCCTAGCATTTGTTTGTTCCTTTTGAAGAATTTCCATAGGAACGAATAGGGAAAATGCCAGAATAGGAAAAGCAATGACACTAGAAGATCCTTGTTGAGGCGATATGGCCTGCGGTTGATATCGGCGATGAAGCGCTATGGCCTTCCGTTGATATCAGCGATGGTGCGCTATGGCCTTCCAATTGCGCGGTCATGCGACGTGGCTCCCAAACAAAATTGGCGTCCTTTTTTTCACACAAAGCTTTCTTTTGGTGGTATTTGATCACCTCTGTGGTTTTTATTTTTTGCGCTATAAACAAAAAAAAGAGTGACAATTTTGAAAAAAAAAAAAATTTTTTTTACTTTTTGTTATAATAAATATCCCGATTTTATTTAAAAAAAAAAAATTCTCAGTTTAGGCCGATATGTATTCTTCTACATATTTTTGGCAAAAAAAAAAAAATCGCAATAAGCGTATAGTGATTGGTTTGCGCAAAAGTTATAGGGGACAGGATTATGATTTTTTTTTTTTTACTAGTAATGGCTGCGATTTTTGTCAGTCCTGCGATATTGCGGCGGACACATCAGACACTTTTGACACTATTTTGGGACCATTCACATTTATACAGCGAACAGTGCTATAAATATGCACTGGTTACTGTATAAACGTGACTGGCAGGGAAGGGGTTAACACTAGGGGGTGAGGAAGGGGTTAAATGTGTAGCCTGGGAGTGATTCTAACTGTGGGTGGAGGGGGGTGACTGGGGGAGGTGACCGATCTGTGTCCCTATGTACAAGGGACACAGCATCGGTCTCCTCTCCCTGAGAGGAGGTGGATCTGTGTGTTTACACACACAGATCCACGTCCTTGTCTGTGTAACCGCCGATTGCGGCAGTCTGGCGAACATCGCACCGGACAGGCGCGCGCATCGGCACCGCAGTGACGTGGCGCTCGAACGTCCCCCAGTGGCCGGAGGAGCCGAGGACGTCAATAGACGTCCTCCTGGCATTGTAGAGCCACCTTGTGGCCGTCATATTACAATGCAGCAGGCTCCAGGTGGTTAAAAAAAAAAGAAACAGTGAAGTTAGCCCAATTTTTTGGGTTTTAATGTGAAAGATGATGTTACGCCGTGAGAATCATGACAGAATCACGACTTTCTAAGCAAAAAAATTGTGAATCTTATTTTAGCCAGAATCGTTCGTAGTAGTAGTTACTGACCCAAACCCAGGAGTTCTGGGTTCTCTCATTGCACATTTGTTCTTTTGAAGCTAGGGGATCAGCATGACAGAGGCAACTTGCATTTTCAGAAGCATGTCTTTTTATGAAAAACTTTTTGGAAATAAAAAAGATATCGAATGTGATGCTAGCAGCTTTAAAATGTCTTTCTGCTTCTGCAAAAGCTTACTTTAGCTTATCCATTGACCAGGCCTGGACTGGCCATAGGGCACACCGGGCATTTGCCCGGTGGGCTGGGGCCGCCGGGATCAATCTCTGGGCCGCAGTCCGATACCTGTTTATGACCGGCCGCACAGCAGGAGGTAAACGGTGACCGCGGCCTGGAGAGGGTTAACACAGGCCGCGGTACCTCTATGCGGCTGTGCCCGTGTCTCCTCTCCAGGCTCTCCTGCCCTGCCGACAATGTTATCCATCAGCAGAGCAGGGCTGGGAAGAGGCCGGAGACACTGAACAGCATGAGTGCTGTGCAGGGATCCGTGGTTGCTAGGAAGCAGGTCGGATCCAATCAAAACAGCTATTGCTGTCCTCGCACACGCTCTGCTGCCTGCAGTAGCTAGGCAACGCCGACGCTGCCAAGGCTGGACCCGCTGATTGCACGGAAAGGTATGACGTCTGGAGACCCCGCCCACCCAGGCAGATTGCGTCCATTCAAATACCAGGAGAGAGGAAGACACGTGTGAAGTGAAGCCATCAGATCGGGAGACAAGTGAAGGAGACAGAAGCAAAACGGGTAAACGAGAAAGGGGGTAATGGAGGAGGACACAGGAAAGTGTAAATCGATAAAGATGAATGGCGGCAAAAAGGAGATGAGAAAGGGGGAAGAAGAGGGAAGAACAGATAGAACACAGCTGCACCAGATTTTGCACTCTCCAGTTTTAGTAAATCATCTCCTTTGTGTGCCTTAAAATTAACATTAGTGTATTTTTTACTGACATTTTTTCTTCAATCATTGCAACTAATATTGTCACAAAAATTGGAACTATCGCCATTTTATTCTCTAGGGCAGTGATGGCGAACCTTGGCACCCAGATGTTTTGGAACTACATTTCCCATGATGCTCAACTACACTGCAGAGTGCACGAGTGAAATGTAGTTTCAAAACATCTGTGGTGCCAAGGTTCTCTATCACTGCTCTGGGGTGTCCGATTTCCGAAAATATCATGTTTGGGGGTTTCAACTAATCTTCAGGCCTAAAAAAAATTGATGGCCGCCAAAGGGCAGTGAAGCAATTCCCTGAGAAATATGCTTAGATGAGGATGGGATTTGAACCCATGCGTGCAGAGCACAATGGATCGCCCGTGGACAGTCCACCGCCTTAACCACTCGGTCACCTCATCAAATTCACACCCCTGATGACGTCATTACATCATTTAATTTAGCATTGGGTTAAAGCGGTTGTAAACCGCATATACAATTTTTTTTTTTTTTTTTTTTTACCTGCAAGGCAAAATGCATAATCAGCTAGTATGCACCGCATAATAGCTGATTATGAAATACTTACCTCAAAACGAGGTGAACAACACTTACCTGGTTCACGCCGAGCGAGATGTCATCTTGCTCCGGCGTGTCTTCCGGGTATCGCCGCTCCAGCGCTGTGATTGGCTGGAGCGGCGCTGCTCCAGCGCTGTTTAAAATCGGCAAGGTCCGGCGGCTGCCGGATCTTTCGCCGTGGATCCCTCCTGCGCATGCGCCGCCCGTTATAGGCTTACCTGTAGGTAAAAGTGAAAAATTAAGGTTTACAACCGCTTTAATAAGACATTAGCAGGCAGTTTGTTCATGGCCTAGCTTTATAGCCTCAGCACCTCACTGCATCCTATGAAACAAAAAAAAAAATCAAACCACTGCACAATCTTCCCTTTCCCTATCCATAGGTTGTTAAAATGCAGCTTTTCAGTTACAAATTCATCCCATTCATCAGCTGTAGTTAAGGCCGCCTCTAACATGAAATCCTCACCCATTGAACAATAAAAAAATGTAGGGAATGGCCATTCAGTTGCCTTTTTGTGTGTTTTTATTTTGGGTGGGTTGTTGCTCTGGAACATGGGTGCTCCACCTGTGGCCCTCCAGCTGTTGTGGAACTACAAGTCCCATCATGCATCTGCCTTTGGGAGTCATGCTTGTAACTGGTAAGCTTCATGGGACTTGTAGTTCCGCAACAGCTAGAAGGCCACCGGTTGAGCACCCATGCGTCTGAAGAGTAAATACTGCATTGCAGTCTTGGGCCCAAAGAGGAAGCTCTAAATGCACAATTTATGAAAAAGCCCAAACACTTTTTTTTTGGTTAATGCTCTTTAGGCGTTAAAGTAATTGTAAAGGTCCATGCAACCTGTAGGAAATTGGACAATCAGGCTGTATGGAGGGCCATGCAACCAATAGGAAATTGTACAATCAGGTTGCATGGAGGGCCATGCAACCTATAGGAGTTTGTGTAACCTGTAGGACAGGGATATGCAATTAGCGGACCTCCAGCTGTTGCAAAACTACAAGTCCCATCATGCCTCTGCCTCTGGGTGTCATGCTTGTGGCTTTCAGAGTCTTGCTATGCCTCATGGGACTTGTGGTTCTGCAACAGCTGGAGGTCCGTTAATTGCATATCCCTGCTGTAGGAGATTTGTACAATCAGGTTGCTTGGAGGGCCATGCAACCTGTAGTTAATTGTACAATCAGGTTGGATGGAGGGCCATGCAACCTGTAGTTAATTGTACAATCAGGTTGGATGGAGGGCCATGCAACCTGTAGGAGATTGTGTAACCTGTAGGAGATTGTACCAACAGGCAGGCCCGTCGATACAGGACAGGCAAAACAAACAATTGCTTGGGGCCCCGAGCTGGCCTGGGGCCCCCAACTTCCCCTTCCCAGGCTGTAGCATGGCCAAGCTCCTCTTCCTTCCTGTCAGTCCAGCCAGGTACCGCGCATGGTACAGGAGATTCAGTTTCCTGTTCCCGGCCGGACTGACAGGAAGTGCACACTGAGTGCTGACTTCCTTTCAGTCCAGCCGGGAACACAGGAAACTGAATCTCCTGTACCGCGCGGTACCCAGCCCAGCCCGGGGAATATCTGATAGGGGACTGCGGACCCATAATGATAGAACACCGGACTGACAGGAGGAAGAGGAGCTTGGCCACGCTACAGCGGCAGCCTACAGGGAAAAAGGGGAGGTGAGAATAGAAAAACAGGGACTGGGGGGGAAGAACATGGGTGTAAAAAATTTGTGTAGCGTTAACGTAGGCTTTGCGTGCGGGGAGATGCTTGAGGGCCCCCATTTTGCTTGGGGCCCCCAAATTCCTTCAAACAGCCCTGCCAACAGGTTGCATGTGTTGCTTCCCACACTTTACAGTCGAGACAGCACACAGACGGGACAGCAGAGAAGAGCTGTACAGTGGACTGACTACAATCTCTTTTTAGCCCTTTGCACAGTAAACTGCCTTTAAAGATGACCCTCCTCCTTTCTCAGCACGGACTTGGGACCGGCCACGGCGGAGTTAACTCGAATAGGCCCTCTTCTTTTATGCTTGAGCCACTATTTTGCAGCTTAAAGCATTGGTAGCTCAGCCAACACGTTCAGCTGGCTGATGCTGCTACAAGGCTGGATAGGCCCTATTCTTATTTTATGCTTGCAGTAGCAAATGTTTTTTACAGGGCTGGCTTGCTTGGCCCAGCACTCAATCCTCTTTTCACAGCACGGGCATGGGACCGGCCATGGCAGAGTTAAAAAAAATTCGGACCGGCTTCAGATAGCCAATGTACATATTGCCATTTTGAATTTTCAAAACTTCACTTCATGTATTGTATGTTTATACCGCTGTATAATGCAACACAAATGTTTTTTTTTTTTTTTTTTTTTTTTCCTGTATGTCCTTGTACCATGCCCTTTGACTAAATAAAAAACTTGTAAAAAACAAAACAAAAAAAACAAGTGGAATTTGGGTGAGCCAAGATGGTTTTCAATTTGGAATAGCTTGGCATCTTATGTGGAATTTCCCATTGAAATGCATGGTGGCTGTCATGGTGCCGTGTTTGGTGCCATATTTTATGATTTATATCACTTGGTTCAGGCCAAATTGAACTTTAATAGAAGGATGCCCAATGAGAATAAAACAAGTGGAATTTGAGTGAGCCAAGATAGTTTTAATATAGGAATAGCTTGGCTTCTTATTCGGAATTTCCCATTGAAATGTATGGCTGTCAGAGTGCCATATTTTAGGATTTAGATCACTTGGTTCGGGCCAAATTGAACTGCCCAATGAGTATAGAACAATTGGAATTTGGGTGAGCCAAGATGGTTTTCATATAGGAATATCTTGGCTGCTTCTTCTGAATTTTTTTGATGGGCATACATGCACCATTTATAAATTCCGAAGCATGGGGGCATCCTCCCTCAAAAAAGTTATGTCACGTACACACAATCTGACTTTTCCACGGACAAGCCTCCGTCTGAATTTCGATCGTATGTACGCGGCATTAGGAGCAAAAATCGCCCCTCCGCCCCTGCTGCCCCCATGCTTCGGCATATATGCTCTTTTTTTTTTTTAACTGTGGTGGTGAAATTACTGCCCTTGATCTGACCTTCGCGGTGATACCTCACATGCATGGTGCAATTACTGTTTACATATGACACCAGACTGATGCTTGCGTTTGCCTTTGCACGAGAGCAGGGGGGGACAGGGGTGTTTTTTTTTTTTTTTTTTGTTGTTTTTTTATTATTTATTTTGCTTTTTTTTAAACTGTTCCTTCCATTTTATTTATTTTTTTTATCATTTTTATTGTTATCTCAGGGAATGTAAATATCCCCTATAATAGCAATAGGTAGTGACAGGTACTCTTTTTTTAAAAAATTGGGGTCTATTAGACCCTAGATCTCTCCTCTGCCCTCAAAGCATGGGTGCTCAACCTGTGGCTCTCCAGCTGTTGCAAAACTACAATTCCCATAATGCCTCAGCCTTTGGGAGACATGCTTGTACCTGTCAGCGGCTTGCAATGCCTCATGGGAATTGTAGTTCCGGAACAGCTGGAGAGCCACAGGTTGAGCACCCATGCCTCAAAGCATCTGACCACACCAAGATTGGTGTGATAAAATGTTTTCCCAATTTCCCAATCGTGCTATTTATATCGGGGGGGAACATTCCCTCCCACTGCTTGTAAAAACAGTCTAGAGGCTAATTAGCCTCTAGGATTGCTTTTACATGAAAGCCGACCGTAGGCTGAAAAGAATGATACCTAAACCCGCAGGCATCATTCTGGTAAAACCATTTTAAAGTTCAGCAACATACCAGTACGTTGCTGGTCCTTGTTGGACATGTATTGTAATCTTTTTTTTTTTTTTTTTTCATGCAGCCTGTTGGCTGAACGAAAAAGAGATTGATCGGTGGGTATGCCCACCATTAGAATACCTCCCTTCATCCACCCACTTCTAATGATGGACATACATGCACCATTTATATATGCCGAAGCATGGGGGCATCCTCCCGCAAAAAAGTTATGCCACGTACACACGGTCATATTTTTCGACGGGCAAGCCTCCGTCGGAATTTTGACCGTATGTAGGCGGCATTAGGAGCAAAAATCGCTCCTCCGCCCCTGCTGCCCCCATGCTTCGGCATATATGCTCTTTTTTTTTTTTTTTTTAACTGTGGTGGTGAAATCGCCTCCTACAGCGTTGGAGTCACAGCTTTATGTATCGTGGGAGCAAACGCTGTTGCTGTCAAGATAAATAAATCCGCACTGCAACTGAATGGCGTACCTGCTAAGCAAATGATGGTTAACATTAAAACAAAGTAACATTACAGAATAACAGTAAGACCTTATCATACCATACCTGGAAAGCAAATACTCCCAAAAAATTGTAAAAAATAAAAATTTTTTTAACACAACCTGTGCCTAAAATATATATATGCCGAAGCATGGGGGCATCCTCCCGCAAAAAAGTTATGCCACGTACACACGGTCAGATTTTTCCACGGGCAAGCCTCCGTCGGAATTTCGACCGTATGTACGCGGCATTAGGAGCAAAAATCGCTCCTCCACCCCTGCTGCCCCCATGCTTCGGCATATATGCTCTTTTTTTTTAAACTGTGGTGGTGAAATTACTGCCCTTGATCTGACCTTCACGGTGATACCTCACATGCATGGTCCAATTACTGTTTACATATGACACCAGACCGACGTTTGCGTTTGCCTTTGCATGAGAGCAGGTGGGGACAGGGTGTTTTTTTTTTTTTTTTTATTATTTATTTTGCTTTTGTCCTCCTGTCACCCAGTCCCCTGCTGTCACCCAGTCCCCTGCTGTCACCCAGTCCCCTGCTGTCACCCAGTCCCCTGCTGTCACCCAGTCCCCTGCTGTCACCCAGTCCCCTGCTGTCACCCAGTCCCCTGCTGTCACCCAGTCCCCTGCTGTCACCCAGCCCCTCTGTCACCCAGCCCCTCTGTCACCCAGCCCCTCTGTCACCCAGCCCCTCTGTCACCCAGCCCCTCTGTCACCCAGCCCCTCTGTCACCCAGCCCCTCTGTCACCCAGCCCCTCTGTCACCCAGCCCCTCTGCAGACACCCCCCCACCCTCCTCCATCAGTACAGACCCCCCCCCAGTGAAGACCCCCCTGCATCAGCAAACTTGTCCCCAGAGACTGCGTCCTTGTCCACTGACACTGTTCACTACCCCCCACCACCACCAAAAAAATGTAAAAACACTGTAAAAAAACAAACTAAATTTTTACATTTTTAAATTGTACTATTTTTGCCCCCTGATATAGTTACATAGTTAGTCAGGTTGAAAAAAGACACAAGTCCATCCAGTCCAACCACAAAAAAATAAACAAACAAAATAAAAAACACAGTACAATCCCATACCCCCAACTCCATACCCACAGTTGATCCAGAGGAAGGCAAAAAACCCCAGCAGAGCATGATCCAATTAGCTACAGCAGGGGAAAAAATTCCTTCCTGATCCCCCGAGAGGCAATCGGATTTACCCTGGATCAACTTTACCTACACATCTTAGTTCTCAGTTTAATAATCAGGCATCTCAATAGTCCAGAGGCCATTTTCTCCTGGAGGTGTGTTGTCACGCTCAACTCCTGCAACACTGCTTAGAGAGGACAATGCATTTGGCCAGTGGGCTTGAAGCCTCCTTATGAAGTTAAGAACTGGAGATGCTTCCTCAGTGCCAAATGATGAGGTGTTTTCATCTGTTTCAAGTATGGTAATACGAACAGATGGCTCATCATCTGTGGTGTCATAGGAATCGCTATCTGTTGCAGGAGGAGTAGTGACTCTCTCCTGTGAACAAGTCCGGACATTTCCGGAGACTGCTTCCTCGTCCCCGGAGACTGCTTCCTCGTCCCCGGAGACTGCTTCCTCGTCCCCGGAGACTGTTTCCTCGTCCCCGGAGACTGTTTCCTCGTCCCCGGGGCCTGTTTCCTCGTCCCCGGGGCCTGTTTCCTCGTCCCCGGGGCCTGTTTCCTCGTCCCCGGGGCCTGTTTCCTCGTCCCCGGGGCCTGTTTCCTCGTCCCCGGGGCCTGTTTCCTCGTCCCCGGGGCCTGTTTCCTCGTCCCCGGGGCCTGTTTCCTCGTCCCCGGGGCCTGTTTCCTCGTCCCCGGGGCCTGTTTCCTCGTCCCCGGGGCCTGTTTCCTCGTCCCCGGGGCCTGCTTCCTCGTCCCCGGGGCCTGCTTCCTCGTCCCCGGGGCCTGCTTCCTTGTCCATGGAGACTATCGAAGAGCCTTTTGGTTCTTGCCCTGGACCTGTTGGCTCTCCTAAGAGACCCATCTCTCCATCCACTTTTATGTGGGTGCGCCGTTTTCTGTAAAGAGCAAAGAGAAGTTACATAAAGCACTGTTTGTAGAATAAACAGAGAGCTCAACAAATTATACTACTTCTGGCTGGGAAGACACTCTTGAAAAGAATTAAAGTGATAACGGTACTTACCTTCGCACCATGTATATGACAATGGCCAGGATGAAAATGACGAATACGCATCCTCCTGCAATTAAATTAATGTAAAGCAGTGGCATTTTCTTGTGCTTGGTGGTCCTTTGTTCTTCTTCTTCTTCTTTGTCGTCATTCTTATAGGGGAAATCTGTAAGGAACACAGAGAAGACTGGTTAGAAGGTGAAAAGACTAGAGATCCTACCAGTAACACACTTCCTGTCCTAGTGTGACAACGCTCACTAATAATGGAGTACCCATGGGGTATTAGCGTTGTCACCCTAGGAAGGACTTCAGAATACCCTGCCCTCGCTTATCTTCTAGAACAGGGGGTCTCCAAATTTTCTTAACAATGGGTCCGGTTACTATCCTTCAGACTTAGGGGGGGGGGGGGGGGAGACTGTGGCCATTAGGAGTAGGAAATGTCTATTTTTGGTGTCAGTGAGAGGAATTGTGCCCCTTTGTTGGGGTCACTGGGAGGATGTGTGCCCCATCATTGGGAGAAATCGTGCCCACATCATTGGTGTCTATGTGGTGTCGTTGGGAGGAATTGTGCCCCATCATTAGTGTCATTGTGAGAAATAGTGCCCCCCATCATTGGTGTAATTGGGAGGAATTGTGCCCCATCATTGGGAGGAATCGTGCCTGTGCTAAAAAAGATAATAATGTGGGGGGGGGGGGGGGATTTGTGCTAGATGGGGAACTGAGAGGGAAAGGAAGTGAAATATAGGAGGGGGGATTTGTGCAAGGATGGAGGATTGGGGAGGGTCATTTTTGCTGGAAAGAGGGGACTTGGAGTTGGGGGGGGTAGTTTGTGTTCGGAGGGGACACTTGAGGGGTAGAGGATTTGTGCCAGGAAGTGGGAATTATTTTTTTTGTAGGGGGGGGGGGGTATGCAGAATGAGATGATTTGAGCTGGAGGGGATGTGGGAATTTGTGCTGGGAGGGGGGGGGGGTAGTAGAGGGGTAGATTTGTATTGGAAGTGGGGAGGGGTTATGTTTAGGGGGTAAGCATGCAGATTTTCGTGGGGAGGGGAGGAAATGTTTGCTGACACATAATGCTTGTACATCTTGGGGGGGGTGCACAATTTGGCATGTTGGCCCTGGGCTCTAGGAGACCTTGTCCCGGCATTGTTATTGTATTTCTAATTCTTACATTTCCAAAACTTACCTTTTTTCCGGAAGGTGTTCACTTGCATCATTGGAGTCGGTTCGTATTCCTGCCCAATCCCGTCAAGGCTGAGGTGTAGTTCATACTGCCCAGCGTCTTCCAGCCTGACCGGGTTTATCACCAGGGAGCAATTCCCCCCGTTCACAAGTCTATTGAACGCCCTGACCCTGGTGTCAAAGCGTTCAGATATGGAGTGATTATAATGAATAAGAAGGGGCTGGTAAGAGTTCTTCTCTGGGATTGCCTTCCCCCACTCCATCCGAATGAGATAGCCTTGTGATGGGTCATCCAGGTGGAATCGGCAGGGGATGAGCATCCGCGATCCTACTAACACCGGCATGTAGAACGGCACCTCGGTGACCTTTGTGATTCTCACAGCTGGGGACAAAAAAAAAAAGAGAGAGAAAAACGTTATTTTTCAATCAAATCCTATAGAGCAATCACAAGTAACAGTAGAGAATAAAATCGGTTCCATTGCCTACAATAAGGTGCGACTTGTCATGCGATTTGGAACTGTCAAATCGCGTGACAAGTCGCACTGGTGTGAACAGGTTGGGGGGGGGGGCTAAGGCTACTTTCATGCTGAACCGTCTTTTCTTCCGTTTTTGCGTTTTTAGTAAAAAAGCACAAGAAAAATGCATGACCATTAAATCCTATGGAACTCTACACATTGATCAGTTGCGGGTGCGTTTTTCAAAGTCCTGATTGCTGTATTTTCTGTGCATGTTTGGTGTGGTAAAAAAAAAAAAAAGTGCTAAAAACACAATTCCCCATTTAAATGAATGGAAAACGTGTCATAAAGAGCATCAAAAATGCACCTCCTCCATTGAAAAGAACAGAAAACGCATCAAAAATGCACCTCCCATTGAAATGAATGGAAAACGCGTCAAAACGTGCATCAAAAAGGCACCTCCCCCATTGAAATGAATGGAAAACGCATCAAAAATGCACCTCCCGTTGAAATGATTGGAAAACGCGTCAAAGTGCATAAAAATGCACCCCCCCCCCCATTGAAATGAATGGAAAACGCATCAAAAATGTATCTCCCATTGAAATGAATGAAAAACGCGTCATAAAGTGCATCAAAAGGCACCTCCCCCATTGAAATGAATGGAAAACGCATCAAAAATGCACTTCCCGTTGAAATGAATGGAAAACGCGTCATAAAGTGCATCAAAAAGGCACCTCCCCCATTGAAATGAATGGAAAACGCATCAAAAATGCACTTCCCGTTGAAATGAATGGAAAACGCGTCAAAAAGTGCATCAAAAAGGCACCTCCCTCATTGAAATGAGTGGAAAACGCATCAAAAATGCACCTCCCATTGAAATGAATGGAAAACGCGTCATAAAGTGCATCAAAAAGGCACCTCCCCCATTGAAATGAATGGAAAACGCATCAAAAATGCACATCCCATTGAAATGAATGGAAAACGCGTCACAAAATGCATCAAAAAGGCATTTCCCCCATTGAAATTCTACTTCATATATTTCATGAAAATCATCTGACCTGTCGATGTGTCAATCAGCAGAACGCCGATCGCTAATAATACTAATAATAATCTCATTTTAATTTCTGTGTAAATTGTAAGTTGCAAAACAATGCAGAGCTACAACGTCTCACGTCTTCTCTCCTCGAATACCAAGTAAGAGTGAGAGAGTCTCTAGGCCACGGCCCTTATATAGGCAAGATGCTGTGATGTCACAGCATGGTACAGTGGCAGTGGCATGGTAGAGTGGCTGGCTGGTCACGTGACCAGGCAGACCAAATTTACTGCTCCACAGAAAAAAACACTGTTATATGATTCTATGATGATACTATTCTATGATTTATGTGCTACTTCTGATGTACAATATGAATTTAATGTATTCAATTGTATTTATATTTTAATAATAATTCAATAAAATATTTGAAACCTAAAAAAACACTGGGCCGGAATCAGGTAGGAGAAACGCCGGCGTATCTCTGAGTGTGCGGCGTCGTATCTATGCGCCTGATTCTTAGAATCAGTTACGCATAGATTTCCCTAAGATGCGACTGGCGTAAGTCTCTTACGCCGTCGTATCTTAGGCTGCATATTTACGCTGGCCCGCTAGGTGGCGATTCCGTCAATTTACGCAAGGAATATGCTAATGAGGTAGATACGCCGATTCACAAACGTACGTACGCCCGGCGCTATTTTTATATAGGCTTTTTCCGGCGTAAGGTTGCTCCTGCTATTATGAGGCGTACGCAATGTTAAGTATGGACGTCGTTCCCGCGTCGAATTTTGAAATTTTTACGTCGTTTGCGTAAGTCGTTCGCGAATAGGGCTGGACGTAAGTTACGTTCACGTCGAAAGCATTGACGATTTGCGGCGGAATTTCGAGCATGCGCACTGGGATTCTTTTACGAACTGCGCATGCGCCGTTTGTAAAAAAACTTCAAATACGTGGGGTCATGTTTTATTTACATAAAACACGCCCACCTCTTCTCAATTTGAATTTGGCGCGCTTACACCGGCTGATTTACGCTACGCCGCCGCAACTTACGGAGCAAGTGCTTTGTGAATACTGCACTTGCCCGTCTAAGTTGCGGAGGCGTAGCGTAAATAGGATGCGCTACGCCCACACAAAATTATGTCCCCCTACCTGAATCTAGCCCAGTGTATACAGGCTGGGACTGGCCAGCGCGTAAACCGGCCATTCGCCCCAGGCTACAAGTCCTAGTAGCGGGGGACGCACAAGGCTCTTTGATCCCGCGCCGCTCATCTTCATCCAGCCTCTCCATGGCCGCCCTGGGGGGGGGGAGACGTAAACACAGAGGGGGAGGCCGGGGCGTGGCTAAGAGGGGGAGGAGCCAGAGCAGACACAACTTGAAGCCGGTGTCCAGAGGCATCCAGCCTCTCTGTCTCCCCCCCCCAGTGCTCTCTGTCTCCCCCCCCCCCAGTGCTCTCTGTCTCCCCCCCCCCCGTGCTCTGTCTCCCCCCCCCCCAGTGCTCTCTGTCTCTCCCCCCCAGTGCTCTCTGTCTCTCCCCCCCCCCCCCCCCAGTGCTCTCTGTCTCCCCCCCCCAGTGCTCTCTGTCTCCCCCCCCAGTGCTCTCTGTCTCCCCCCCCAGTGCTCTCTGTCTCCCCCCCCCCCCAGTGCTCTCTGTCCCCCCCCCCCAGATCTCTCTGTCTCCCCCCCCAGATCTCTCTGTCTCCCCCCCCAGATCTCTCTGTCTCCCCCCCCAGATCTCTCTGTCTCCCCCCCCAGATCTCTCTGTCCCCCCCCCCAGATCTCTCTGTCTCCCCCCAGTGCTCTCTGTCCCCCCCTCCCAGTGCTCTCTGCCACCCCCCCTGTCCCCCTGGGCTCTCTGCCACCCCCCCTGTCCCCCAGAGCTCTCTGCTACCCCCCCTGTCCCCCAGGGCTCTCTGCTACCCCCCCCCCCACATTAAAATGTAAAAACACCCCACTGTGCCCCCTGCATACCTCTGTATCCTTCAATATCTCTTTGTCACTACTGTGTACCCCTCTCCACAACTGCACCTCTGTACCTCTTTACATTACACAGAACCTTGCACCTCTACACCCGTTTACATTACACTGCACCTTGCACCTAAGTACCTCTTTACATTAGACAGAACCCTACACATCTGGACCTTTTTACATTACACTGCACCTTGCACCTCTGGACCCCTTTACATTACACTGCACCCTACACCTCTGGACCTCTTTACATTACACAGCACCCTACACCTCTGGATCCCTTTACATTACACTGCACCTTGCACCTAAGGACCTCTTTACATTACACAGCACCCTACACATCTGGACCTTTTTACATTACACTGCACCTTGCACCTCTGGACCCCTTTACATTACACTGCACCCTACACCTCTGGACATCTTTACATTACACAGCACCTTACACCTCTGGACCATTTTACATTACACTGCACCCCTTTACATTACACAGCACCTTTGCACCCCTTTACATTACACTGCACCGGCGCTGGCCTGACACCCCCCCCCCCAGTGTGTGTCACCTGTGGCGGCCCGCCCCCCACTTAGTACGCCTCTGCCCTGGTGATAGACCCGGCCAGGCTTGACGACGTTGCGTAGTATGAACTACACCTCACGGTTGATGGGAAGGAATACGCACCGCCTCCAATGGTGCAAGTGAACACCTTCCGGACAAAAGGTAATTTATGGAAATGTAAGAATTACAATAACCTCAATGCGGTGTCGGGACAAGGTCACCTAGAGCCCAGGGCCAACATGCCACATTTACCCCTCTACTAAAATCCTGAAATGATGGGGGCACTATTCCTCCCAATGATGGGGGCACTATTCCTCCCAATGATGGGGGCACTATTCCTCCCAATGATGGGGGCAC